>NW_022196914.1:39113557-39157828 GCF_008632895.1 Mastomys coucha | reverse complement strand
CATGTAAATAAAGAAAATATCTAATAAGAAAAAAAAAAAAAGAACTTTGATTACCCTCAGAGGTTCTACATTTGGGCTACTATCCAACTAGGCAATACTTTGACCATTTAAAATATAAAAGACCAGAAAACAGTGTATACATTATGGAAATCCTAAGTGCTTAAAAATAGGTTGTGAATAGTGGTGTCCTCTCCCTGCAGAATAATCAGGCATAAATGGGACACCTAAATCACAATCCCTCCTTCTGAGGCTCAGGGATCATGCAAAAGAAGGTGCAGAAAGACTGTAAAAGCCAGAGGCCATAGTTGACAAGGAAACAGTATTTGTCAGAAACAACAGGGAAGCTGCAAGTCTGAACTCAGCAGTTTTGACAGCTTGAGGAAGACCTGGGAAAACTCAAACCTGACAATCTTCTAAAATGGAGGGGTTGGGGAACAACTCTCTCTCTGACAGCTGAGAGCTAGCCATTTGTCCAGGCTGAGTTATAAAGGAATCAGAAGCTAGGGGGAAGGAAGCAAAGGCCAGCTTGCCCCTGGGTTGGGGAGGTTTAGGCTAGGCTAAGGGGTGAGGAAAACGTGTTAAGAGGATCCATAGGTACTGAGTCCCATGTTTCTTTGGAACTTAAAAAATACACCAGGAGATTTTAAATAGAAGAAATAATAATTTAAAAAACCCATGTATTTATTTTTCCTATTGCTTTTTGAGAACGCTATACAAATGGATTTTGATAACCCTCACCTCCCATCTTCTCTCAGAACCAATTCCTCTTTCCTACCCATCCAATTTGTCAACTTAGTTTTTTTTTTAAATACAAGTGCAATATGCACTGCATATATAACTCTTGGATCTGTGCTCTTTACTGGAGCATGGGTGACCTATTGGGGGCTCACACCCTTAAAAAGACTGATTTTCCATAATTTATAATTTTTCAGTGTTAGGTCTCAAAGAAACCCAGGACAAATGGCTAACTGAGGTATCTAGTAACATACAGAATTGGATCCTGGCTGCCACCCTCTCAGAGAATACCTGAGCCCTTGTTGTTCTATATAACTGCAGCCATTTTGGCTAGCTAATCACTTTCTTGGCCCCTGGTTCCTCTCTTGGCCTCTTGTTCCTCTCTTCCTCTCTTGCACTCTCTCTAAACACTCTCTCCCCTCATGGCCTGGTTCAATCTCCTGGCCATGTTCAGTATGGACTGTTCTGGATGCCTCTGGCTCTTCCTCTTACCTACAATAAGAATCTCCTCAACTAGAGGGAGTCATGCCTGCATTTTCCTTCACCTACATCACTTCCAACTCCTGCTAAAATTCATGACTGCCTCTTTATTCATTATTGTTACATACACATACATATACACACAAATACACATATAACCTACTAGATATATTTAGTGGTGCTTAGATGTATATGTGTTCAGGACTGATCAATTGGGACTGAAAAGTTATCCTGAGACACATTCCTAGAAAAGACAGATTCTCCCTTTCTCAGCAGCTGATGATTGCTGGTAGATCTTCATCTAGGGATGAGGCCTTGTGAGGTTTCCCTCATCTGGAGACTATTACAGAGACCCACAACTACTCATGATGATGAGAATAAGTGACTGTGGGTGTCCAATTGTGGCGGTCACATCTACAGTGCAACCCCTACACCTAAGGCTTAGGGAAAGCTAAAGATCATGAAAGCCAGAAGACCAAGATACCTACTATGGCACAGGACCTTTTGGACTACCATGGGAGCTGTACCTAGGAAATCTCAACAATATGGCTGCCTAAGCAAGATCTACGTAAAAATTTCAATAAATATTTTAAAACTTATTTCTCATATTCCTATCATACCATGGGAAAGTAACCTTTTCTTGTTTAGTTAATAATAGTTATGTATGGTAGATAAGAATAGGTATTATAGTTCATTCAAAAGACTTTTCTTTTATGTTTTGGACATAACTTAGTTGATGCAATGCTTACATAGTCTAGACTACGCTCTGGGTTCAATTGCTAGAACCTCATAAATCTGGTATCGTGACACATTATGGTAATCACAGCATTCAGGCCAATCAAACTTTTATGAACCAAGTTTCTGAACAAATATTTATTGATCATAGCACCTTCCTTTGTATTTCCTTCAAACAAAGATATTAAGCAAATGGAGATATTATATAATTCATATAATAATCTAGTGCTTAGTATAATAAGCTTCTCATGATTTTGTTTTTCTGTGGAAAATTATTATTTACTGACATAATTTAACTTGAAAGTCTTGAAATTGTCTTAAGTCTGGGAAAATTTAAATTAAAAGCAAGACATTTTAGAAACATCTACTCTAAGAAAAACATTTTATGTACTGTGAACCCAGATTTCTCACCATCTAAACAAACTGAACAACTTGACACATTTTAATAAAATAACAAATTGCTATACTTAATTAGCAGTTCTGTTTTTAGAAGGATGTAGAAAATGTTTTCTTTACTGTCCAGTAGAAAATGTAAAAAGAGAGCACAACTTTGTCATGCTATTTAAAGATTTTCTACAAATAGCAAGCACACCCTAGTTAATAAGAAAAATTTCAGAAAAACAAGAAAAGTAATTGTATTTATCATGACCTCCTGAAAACTGTGTAATTTAAAATAAAAAATTTTGAATATAAAATTAAGATTATGAGCTATATTATTAACTATTATATAAAACTATTATTAACTATTATATAAAAATGGCCACTAACATTTATTGGGTAGCTACTATTACTAGTTTCTGGTCAAGTGTTTCATTCATTGAAATTTTACAGTAACACTATGAGGCAGGTGCATGGATGAGGCACCGTGAGGCTGCATGGCCTCTTCAAGATCAAAAGGCTAATCACATGACTCACACTAGAGCACAGGAAGGGAGAGTTTAAACCACCTTGTTTTAGTACAGTGCCATCTCTCCATCTCTCTTCCACAGGTCTCACAAGTTGATCCATAAAAACTTTTTTTCTTTTTGTTTTTGTTTTTTTTGTTTGTTTGTTTGTTTTTTGAGACAGGGTTTCTCTGTGTAGCCCTGGCTGTCCTGGAACTCACTCTGTAGACCAGGCTAGCCTCAAATTCAGAAATCCGCCTGCCTCTGCCTCCCAAGTGCTGGGATTAAAGGCCTGTACCACCACTGCCCGGCCATAAAAACTTTTAATTTGTTCTTGAATGTTCTGTTTAGAAATGGAATTTAAAAAGAGTACAGACTTTCCAGAAATTTTCAAGTTTTCAAGTTCAACTATTTCAGTAAATTTATATTATGCTAAAAAGGTCTTTGATAAAATGCAACATACCTTCATGATAAAAGTCATGGCCAGAATATAGATACAAAGACCTTTTATTAACACAGCAAAGGCAATGTACTGGAAGCTCAGAGCTGAGTCACTTTAACCAGAGAAAAAATTCCAGCATTTCCAGTAAAACGAGGAACAAGACAAGGATGTCTAGTTTCCCCAATCATGTTCAACATAGTACCTCGAGTCTAAGGTAGAGCAAAAGGACAAGAGGAGATAAGGGGATACAAACAGAAAAAGACAAAAAACAATGTATCTTACTCTACATATGCAAATGACAATTTCTTATTAAGAATTCTTTATATAAGGACATTGGAGGCAATACTGGAAAACTCCTAAAGGTAATAAATCATACATCAAAGTAGCTGCATATAAAATTAATACAGGAAAGGCAATAGCCTTCCTATACACAAATATCAAACTCACTGAAGAGATATTTGAAAATCAGAGTATTCAGAATAGCTACAATAAAAACAAACCTTGGAATAATCCGAACTAAGAAAATGAAAGACTTGTACAATAAAAACTTTACAGTACTGGAAAAAGAAGTTAAAGATTCCAAAAGATGGATTGGCCTTCCATGCTCATGGATTGGTAGGATTAATATTGTAAAAGTGGATATTCTACCAAAAACAACTTAGAGATTCAGTGCAAATCCCCATCAAAATTATAACTCAGCTGTTTACAGGAAATGAAAAAAAAATCTTAAATGTCACATGAAAAACCAATAGGCCCAAAATAGCTAAAATAATGATGAGGACAAGGATGTCTACAAATCTGCTGGAAGGATCAACATCCCAGATTTCAAGTCATACTACAGAACTGTTACCAAAGAAAGAGCATGGTGCTGGCATGAAAAGCAGACTCACTGATGAATGGACTAGAATGGGGTATCTATACATTACGTACACATTATTACAACCATCGATTTTTTATACAATGAAGAAAGTAACCATTGTCAAGAGATGTTGCTAATCAAACTGGATAGTTGAATATAGAAGAATAAAATTTAAACCATATATTTCATTCTGCATAAAAATTCAACTCTAAATGTATCAAGGACATTGAGATAAGAACTGATACCCTGAATCTAATAGAGGAGAAAATAAGGAATGTGCTTGAAATCATTGGCACAGGAAAGGATTTTCTGAACAGGACCCTGATAGCACAGACATTGAGATCAAGAATTAATAAATGGGAACTCCTGAAACTAAAAAGTTTCTGAACAGCAAAGGGCACTCTAACTCAAGTGAAAAGGTAAGTGACAAAGTAGGGAAAATCTTTATAGCAATGATTCATCTGGCAAAAGTTTAGAATCTAAACAAACAACAACAAACAAGTTGATCAAGGATGACAATAGACATCCCAAAGTGGATGGGTAGAAAAGCCCATGAGGCCTCAAGTCTACACAAAGATCTACAAGAAATTAAGGAATCCTAAGAGTGGGAGAAACTGTCACCTCCAGGGAAGAGCACACTAAGTGGTTATCTAATATCAAATAGGGAGTCTTAAACCACACACATACGATTATTATACAGACCGAGGTTATATTTAGGAATATATATGTATGTATGAACACACACTCATGCACAGGCAAAAGCACATGCACATGCAATGACAGTTACAAAAGGAAGGAAGCCATGAAGTCTAAAGAGAGCATAAAGGTATATGGTATAGTTGAGAGGGAAGAAAAAAGAAGGGAAAAACTTTGTAAATATATTATAATCGCAAAAAGAAAAAACAAGGCATGAGACTAAATCGAGTTCTCAAAAGATGATATACAAATGGCTGAGGAATACTTTTTAAATGTTCAATAATCCTACAAGTTTTTGTTATCACTGTCATAACACATATGCAGGTAATACACCATTACAGATAGTGGGTTTGTGCCTGGCTTGGCGTTTATGTTTTTCTTTTGACAGGTTGCAAAGTACCTTCCTGTCCTAAAACTCATGACTTGTGCTCTACGTAGGCACCAACTCTACCTCTCCATGTTCAATGACTTATGTAGGTGTTGGCTTAAGCAATGGGGTTTTGCTGTCAGTCTGTGGAGAGCAATCTATAGTCTTGGCAACAGCTTGGGTTGTTTGGGGATTCCAGTGGGGCTCCTTTGTCCAATAATTCAATTAGATATAACCTAACCCCAGTACTAGAAGCTTTGTTGGCAACATGAGTCTGCCAGTTGGGACTGTGTCCCCCATTATTTGGAGATTAGTATTGCCTTCCTATATTTAGGCAGTTTCTACTGTATTAGGTTTCCATACTAACCGTCCAATGCTCCTTCAGTTTACTTACCTCTCCCCACAACTTGATCCTTCCATTACAGGCACTGTGTCCAACTTCCATCACTACCTATTCTATCTCCCTTTTGTAATGAGATATGTTTCTTCTAGTTAGAGGGCATGGAGGATACCAAGAAGACAAGGCCCTCGAAATCAACAGGAGCAAAGCTCTCATGAACTCAGACACTAAAACAGCATGGCCATGGCCTGCATGGGTCTGCACCAGGCTGTCTGCTTCTATCAGTGCTTCCAGTTTAGTGCTTTTCATAAGATACCTGAGAGTGTGAACATGTGGGTCTCCTATCTCACGCCTTCTTTTGGGCTGGCTTCCTTCTGTTCATTTGTCTTGTCCAACTTTGATGTGATTGTTTTTCTTTCATCGTACTATATTTTATTTTGTTATATTTTAAAAATGAATGAATGAAAACCTAGTCACTATGGTACAAGGTTAATAACTGAACTGTATGCCTGCTGAGAAGGGAAAATCAGTTTCCTCCATGGAGTGACAGTATGTGTCAAGGCAGACCTGACAGTAGTTGACCAATATATAACAGACTCCACAGCTTGTGAATGTGTTTGTGTGAGTGTATGTGTGCTTTTTTTCTTTTATAGTTTTGGCTTGGTAGGTTTATTTCTTTTTTCTTTTTCCTTTTGGGTTGTATTTTGTTTTTTGGGTTTTGGGAGATTTTGATGTGTTGGCTTCTTGTTTTTTAAGAAAGAGCTTAAAGTTGGGTGGGGAGGATCTGGAAGGACTCAGGGGACGGGAAGAATATGATCAAAATATATTTAAAGTTAAAATTGTTTTAAATAAAGATATAATAACAAAACAAACAAAATGTCCAACATTCTCAGCCACCAGGACTGAGAATATAAATTAATATAAATTAAAGCTGCTTTGAGATTTGATCTTACCTCAACTACCAATACTCAGGTCAGCAAGCAGTGACAAAGGCTGGCTTGGACAAGGAAAGGGAAACACCTGTGGACTGATGGGATGACAAACTGGTACAGCCGCCATGGAAATTAGAATGGAGGTTCCTCCAAAGCTAAAAATAGTCCCTATCACACCATCCAGCTAAAGCACTCACCACTCTTTGTCACACACCCAAAGGACTTCACATCCTCAGGCCTGCTTAACCATAATCACTGCGGCTCTATTCAAAACAGCTGGGTAATGGAAGAAAAGCCTAGATGTGGCTAAACTGGTGAATGGATAATGAAAATGTGGTATATTTACATAATGAAATATCATTCAGCTATTAACAGAAATTGAAAATGAAATTATGAAACTCTCAGATAAATGGATGGAACTGGAAAGAATCATGAGTATCATCAGAATGAGTGAGGTAACCCTGATCCATAATGACAAAAATCTTGTTTTCATTCATTTGTAGATATTAGCTTTGAATCCTTAGAGATGAACACTTTGTTTGGAATATCAATACAAGTCAAAAAGTTACTGAGGGGGCTTTCAATGTGGTGAGACAGAATGCACTGTTCTAAGTTGTTAAAAGAGTAGAATAGGAAGGGTTAAACTAGGTGGAGAGAAGGGGAGGGTAAAGGAGGGAATATGGGTAAAAATAAATGATAATAAAGACTTTTGAAGAAGTTATATAGAAAGCAACTAGAACAGGAACTTTGTAAATATATGTGTGTGTGTACATATTGTAAAAATGAAGTTATTCTAATGAAGCAACAATGCTCATCCTAGACATCACAGGTTAACAAATAAAAAACTCCAGCACTAGGAATGTGTTACTTCTTTGTGAACAGTTGGCCAATGAGACGCCATAGACCTTGAAGCATTACGGGCTATTGATAATACTCTTGGTTACTCTCCAGAACTTGGTGGTAAAGACTCTGTGACTAAAAATATGAATAAAACTAAGCCAGTAGGCATCTGGAAGTTTCAATCCTACTAGGTGGCTTTCATAGTGGGAGAAGGTGCTATGCTCACCACTGGAGGAGAATATCAATTTTACCTGGCAGTGAAAATTGCAAGCTATAAAAATGACTGACCTGGCAACACATGCCCACTGATAAGTGGCACTAGCATTCATGGGAGTTACTAACTACTTTTTGACTAGATCTATGTCGCTGTCCACAAGTTAAAACCCATACTTGGCACCCTTATTGCATCAAGAACATTCTGCTAAAAGGACAAAGTATTAAACCAACTCTTAATGGCTTAGGATTACACTTCATAAATTAGCGCATTTCTCAACCCTCATCAGAGAAGTTTGGTTTTGTTTTGTTTTTATTTATTTATTTTTTTTTTTGACTAAAAAATAGCCAAAGTGCAGAGAGTAAGAGCTTGCTTTGACTAAAAGGGAGCATCATTCATACTTTTTTCTTTCCTCCCTCCCCAAAGGCTCAGTGATTATTAGTGGAAAGGGAGTAGAAAAAGGGTAAGATGCAGATTTGGCAGCTCAAGAAATGCCTTCTGGATCCAGAAGGGCAGCAGATCTGGACTCACAGTGGTTGTGAAAGAACGCAGAAAACCCATGCAAGTTCAAGATAAGCCAAATCCCAGCAGCAGTGGGAGTGTCTAGTTTGCTCTTCTGCAGCTGGGATAAGATACTAAAACCATCTTGGGGAAGAAAGGTTATTTTAGCTTATAACTCTCAGGTCATTGTCCATCACTGAGTTAAGTCAGGCAGGAACTGCAGCAGACATCATGGGAAAATGTTGTGTATTGGCCTTTATTCATGGCTTCTTATCTTCCTTTTTTTATACAACCTAGGACTATCTGCTCAGAGGTGGCTGTGCCCACAGTGGGTTAGGTCCTCCACAGCAATCATTAATAAAGAAAAGGTCCCTTGACTTGCCTTCAGGTCAGTCTGACAAAGACATTTCCTCAGTTGAGGTTCTCCTTGGCTAGATGATTCAAGTTTGTGTCAAGCTGATTTAAAAAAAATGAATATAATCAGCACAATGGATTTGGATATGAGATCCTACCTCTAAGGTTGGAGCAACAAATGGGCAATCGTTAGCTGCTGGGAGAGGGAGGGCTTAGAGTTCTCTAAGAGTGTAGCTCTTGCTATGTTCATCATGTTGCAGTAAAAGGCCATACATTCAAGGATATTTGGCATCACTAATTGGTCTTAATGGATTTTTTTTTTTTTAAAAAGGACAGGATGTTGATTGGACAGAGAATGTGAAGTTGTTCTGAGAAGTGTTTGAGGGTAGTGTACATTACCAAAGCACATTATATAAAATCTTCAAAGAACTAATACAAATTTTAAAAAGATTAGAAGGAATTTATTTAACTTCTGTTAGCAAAATTATAAAATAACTTAAATTAAAATGAAATATCCAATTTAAAAAAGAGAAGCTATTATATCCAATATATAATTGTGGAATCTCTAACTTGCTAATTCTTTAAAGAGATATACTTTCTTTGGTGAATATGTATTTATTTGAGATTAAGGCTACCATAGATTGGAAACCATGTCACAGAATCAGATGTGTCTAAGCATTAGCATGTAAATACTTGAACATAAAAATATAAATAAAAAAGGCTGGTTATTTTAGCAAACCATGCAATCTCAGGGTTAGGATAACAGAAGAAAGGCCTTCAGAACTTCATCTGTGCTGAAGGATTGTCAGAAGTCAAGAGCCGCACAGTGACCTTGCTGGCATCAGGATCACCCAACAGCATTTGGAAGTGTGTTGTTTCAAATCAATAACTAATTAAAAAAGTATAAAGAACTTCCAGTGTTTCCTTAGCTCCTTGTTAAAAATGGCTTTTGGCAGCACATGGGCACAAGGTCGCTTTTATGACATCTCCAGGAGCCTTTCAACAGCCCACCTCTGTCAGATTAAATTACTTTTAGCAATTAATTTCCTAAGTTAAAACAGAAACACATTTGTTGCAGCAGCCTGTCATAATGACATGGTGAATACTTGTTTTGATATAAATTTCTTTCAATGACCTTCTATCATATCTTAATTTTTTGTGGTTGACCTAACTGGAATATTGGGAGCACAGCTTAGATAAAGCAGCACAGGCCAGGCCCTGATACAAACTGATAACTGAAGAGAAGAATCTGCAGACCTTATGAAACAATGGAATATACAACTATAAATCAAATGTAAGATCAAATTGTTCATAATGATAAAATACATACTGTGAAAAGTACAGAATTTTCTAGGGAGTTCATCAAGATGAGGTTATAACACCTTCATCAAACTTTTCCAAGGTTATAAGCCTAGAGCTGTTTTACGCCACACTAGGCCAAGTTCTTTGGAGTGGTCTATTTCTACCTACTATGCCATCAAATCTTTTTAATTCTTTTATTAGATATTTATTTACATTTCAAATGTTATCTCCTTTCTTGGTTCTACCCCTACCTCTAAAACTCCCTATCCCATCTGCCCTCCCCCTGCTTCTATGAGGGTACTTCCCCATCTACCCGCTTACTCCAGTCTCACTGCCCTAGCATTCCCCTAAGCTGTGGCATCAAGCCTTCACAGGAAGAAGGGCCTCCCCTCCCACTAATACCAGATAAGGCCATCCTTTGCTACACATGCAGCTGGAGCCATGGATCCCTCCATGTGTACTCTTTGGTTGGTGGTTTAGTCCCGGGGAGCTCTGGGTGTACTTGTTGGTTGATATTGTTGTTCATCCTATGAGGTTGCAAACCCCTTCAGCTCCTTGGGTCCTTTCTCTAACTCCTGCATTTAAGGACACCATGCTTAGTCCACTGGTTGGCTGAGAGCATCCACCTCTGTATTTGTCAGGCTCTGGCAGAGTCTCTCAGAAGACAGCTATGTCAGGCTCCTGTCAGCAAGCACTTCTTGGCACCTACAATAGCGTCTGGGTTTAGTAACTCTATACTGGATGGATCAGCTGGGGCAGTCTCTGGATGGCCTTTCCTTCAGTCTCTGTTTCACACTTTGTCTCTGTACTTCTTCCCGTGGGTATTTTCTTAACCCTTCTAAGAAGGACGAAAGCATCCACACTTTGGTCTTGAGCTTCATGTGGTCTGTGAATTGTATCTTGGATATTCTGAACTTCTGGGCTAATATCCACTTATCAGGGAGTATTCTTTTGTGACTGGGCTACCTCACTCAGGATGATATTTTCTAGTTCCATCCATTTGCCTAAATCTTCTAGAGTACATTTATTAAAAAAATATAAAATATCACTATTACTGAGGCTATGGAGTGCTCACAAAAGTGGACCTATCATGACTGCCCTCTGAAAGACCCAACAAGCCACTGAAACAGTCAGATGCAGATGGACTCCAATGGACATAAGCTGGTGACCCCTGTGGTTGAATTAGAGAAAAGCTGGAAGAACTTGAGGAGGAGGGCTACTGTGAAGGAGGACCAGCAGTCTCAATTAATCTGGTCCCCCGTGAATTCTCAGATACTGGACCACCAAACAGGCAGTATACACCAGCTGAGATGAGGCCCCCAACACATATACAGCAGAGGACTTTGGGTCTGGTTTCAGCCAGAGAAGATGCACCTAACTCTCAAGAGACTGGAGGCACCAGAGAGTTTAGAGGTCTGGTGGTGTGTGTGTAGCGGGGGGACATCCTTGTGGAGACAGGGAGGCATGAAGGAGGTATTATGGAACAGTAATAACCTTGACAATGAATGTTGTGGACACATTTTCCCTTGAAGGTAAAAATAATTATAGTTGATTTCTCTCCCTATTGTTATTAATTTACTATATTCTTTAGCTATTTTCAGGATGACACCAACTTCATAGTGTATAAAATACAAAGTGAAAAATGAGAGCAGCTCAAACAGATAAGGAAAGCGAAAAGCCTGAGATTTTTTTCAAAGAATTTTAAGTGCATGAAAACACTGATAACAGCAGCTATCACTTTCAAGAGCATGCTCTATATTTGCTAAAGCTTAATATGCTCTAATTCATTTAATCCTCAAGACCTTCTGGGCACCCACATGATTATCTCCTCTGTACCTCTGTATAGAAAAGGCCACTGATACTTTAGGAATTTAAGACATTTCCCTAACAGTTAGTGCAGCCTTTTAGACCACAATTTCCTAAACTAATTTGACAGTAATTTTTACTTACATAAATATGCATATGGTTACATATAAGCTATATATGTATATACTTATATGTATTTTAGTATATATATACTTATATAGTATATATTATATTATACTTACGTAATATATACTTATATGCATAGAAAAACAACAAGTAACTGTTTCTAGTTGTAACAACATCACTTAAGCAAAACAAAGACAATGTCTGGAAAACTGACCCTTAGTTCTTCTAAATCTATCTTCCTAAGACAAGGGCTGGCTATTTATCAAGCATGTGTCTGGAGAGCAGAAGTCACAGACTAGAGCTTCCGGGGCAGTTAGTTAGGGAGGACCGCCAGATAACGATAGATGGAGCTAGCATGTGAGCGTGAATATTTGTTTGTGTTTGGTGTAGGGGAGATCTTGAGGGAGACCCCTCAAGATTAAATAGCAGAATGAAGAATACTAATATCATATACATTTGATAACTGGAGTAGATTATTAATTCTTTGCCAGAACTGCCTGTTAACTGTAGTAATTACAAAATATTTCCTGTAGTAATTACTACAATATTCAGAAAAAACTCTCCAAGTTAAATAAGCATGTTAATAGTAATTTGAATTTGTTCTTAAGGATAAGGAATTCTTAGTCTTGTGGATTTCCTCTGAATAGAAATAATCTTTCCTGGTGGGAAAATAGAGGGTTACAAGCCTCAGGGAGCTCAGAAAGTTATGGCACTTAGGAAATCCCTCAAGATTATATAAGCAGTAAGCAATTGCTGGCTAGAAGACTGCTGGAGCAATAGGCTGACTGGGTAGACACTACAAAGATGTAGCTCTCATGAGATAGCACCTATGCTAGGATAGGCTTTGTGGTGATGCAACTGTGTGAATGTCACTCTTGCTTCTTTTGCTAGGAACACACACATACACACACACAAACACACACACACACACACACACACACACACACACACACACACAATCATAGCACTGGTTCATCAAGTTAGACCCTGGGTGGAATCCCTTGTTGAAGACTAACTTGGTGACATATATGAGATGAAAACCTTTGTTTACATCTCCCTAAGAAAAGGGCGAGTGTTTGAGAGAGGTCCTTCTGTCCTAGAGTATAAGCTTTAGCTTTGAAAGATTAACACAAAGGCAAAGTGATACCTATTTTTTCAGCTGAGCAAACAGGCACTGTCAAGATGCAACTAAAGGATACAGTGTAACCTGGTACCCCTCCCTCTTTTATCAAAACTAGATAAATATTATGTACATTCATATTATTCATGCATTATATTATTTGTACCAAACAACTCATGCAGTAAGGTTAATTAGTATAGAATAGTTTTTATTAATAATTTTATTCATTTACATTTCAAATGAGATTCCCTTTCCTGGTTATCTCCCCACAGACCTTCCCCACTCTCCTCTTTAGAGGCTTCCCCCTTCTCATCTTCTTTGGCTCTATGAGGGTGCTCCTCCACCCACTCTTGCCTCACCACTCTAGTATCACCCTATGCTGGAGCATCAAGCCTCCACAGAGCCAAGGGCCTCCCCTCCCATTGATGTCAGATAATGCCACCCTTTGCTACAAATATATCTGGAGCCATGACTCCCTTCATGTGTACTCTTTGTTTGGTGGCTTAGTCTCTGGGAGCTCTAGGTAGTCTAGTTAGTTGATATTGTTCTTGCTATGGGGTTACAATCTTCTTAAGCTCCTCCACTCCTTCCTCCAACTCTTCCATTGGAATCCCTGGGCTCAGTCCAATGGTTGGCTGTGAGTATCTGAATCTGTATTGGTCAGGTGCTGGTAGAACCTCTCAGGGAACAGCCAGACCACCATGCTTCTGTCAGCAAGTACTTCTTGGCATCAACAATAGTGTCTGGGTTTGGCAACTGTATATGGGATGGATCTCTAGGTGGAATGGTCTCTGGATGGCCTTTCCTTCTGTGTCTGTTCCATTTTTTGTCCCCATCTTTCCTTTGACAGGAACATTTCTGGGTGAAAAATTTTGAGATGTGTGGGTGGCCACATCCCTCAACAGGGAGCCGTGCCTATCTACTGGAGGTGGTCACTATCAGTTCTATCTTCCTTTTGTTTAGTATTTCTGCTAAAATCCTCTCCCTTGGAATTTGGGGACCTCTTGATTCCCTGAAGTTTGGGACTTTTTAGAGGCTACCTCTAGTGGGGAAACATAACATATCCTGTCATGGTTCCTCTATTCATCCACATCTGACAATCACAATGATGGCCAATAGATTTTGAGTATTATAAGATCCAAGATCTTACATGTGACCAAAGACATAAAGGAGAAGCCTATTTTTCAAGGGGCTTTCAAATTTCTGTTCACATCAGATCACTACTACATATTTCTATTCAATTTTCTAAACCTCTGTACTTCTCTCCTGTCTCTTTTAATACCTGATCCTGCCCTCCCTTTTTTTCCCTCCCCCTCCTCTTTCCCTCCTAAGTCCCTCCCTCTCTGTACCACCCATGACTATTTCCCCCTTCTATGCAGGATTGAAGCATCCACAATTTGGTCTTCCTTCTTTTTAAGGAAGTTTGTGGTTTGTGGGTTGTATCATGGGTATGCTGAGCCTTTTGAGTAAAGACTAAGTGTGTTCTTTTGTATCTGGGTTACCTCACTTAGGATGATATTTTCTAGTTCCATTCATTTGCCTGTGAATTTCATGTAGTCATTGTTTTTAATAGCTGAGTAGTACTACTCCATTGTGTAAATATATCACATTTTCTGTATCCATTCTTCTGTTGAGAGACATCTGGGTTGTTTCCAGCTTCTGCCAATTATAAATGAGGCTGCTATAAATATGGTGGAACATGTGTCCTTGTTATATGTTGGAACATCTTTTGAGTATATTCCCAGTAATGGTATAGTTGGGTCTTCAGGTGGAACTATTTCCAATTTTCTAAGGAACGGTCATATTGATTTCCAAAGTGGTTTTACCAGCTTGCAGTCCCACCAGCAATGGAGGGGTGTTCTTCTTTCTCCACATCCTTGCCAGCATGTGCTGTCAGTTGCGTTTTTGATCTTAGATATTCTGACTGACGTGATGTGGAATCTCAGGGTCATTTTGATTCAAATTTCCTTGATAACTAAGGATGTTGCACATTTCTTCAGGTGCTTCTCAGCCATTCGAGAGTCCTCAGTTGAGAATTCTTTGTTTAGCTCTGTACATCATTTTAAAAATAGGGTTATTAGGTTCTTTGCTAAGGGAATAGAAGTAGTCATTAAAAGCCCCCCCTGCCAAAAAAAAAAGAGTGCAGGGCCAGATGGTTTTAGTGTAGAATTCTATCAGACCATCAAAGAAAACCTAATACCAATATTTTACAACATAGAAACAGAGGAATACTACCCAATTCGTTCTATGAAGCCACAATTACCCTGATTCCTAAACTACACAAAGACCCAACAAAAAAAGAGGACTTCAGACCAATTTCCCTTATGAATATCAATGCAAAAATACTCTATAAAACTTTCACAAACCAAAACCAAGAACACATCAAAACAATCATTCACCATGATCAGGTAGGCTTCATCCCAGGGATGGTCCAATATATGGAAATCCATCAAGATAATCAACTACATAAACAAACTCAAAGGAAAAAAAAAGATCATCTCATTAGATGCTGAAAAAGCCTTTGACAAAATACAGCACCTCTTCATGGTAAAATATTGGAGGCATCAGGAATTCAAGGTCTATAACTAAACACAATAAAAGCAATACATAGCACACCAATAGACAATATAAAATTAAATGGAGGGAAATTTGAAGCAATCCCACTAAAATCAGGGACAAGACAATGCTGCCTACTATTCCCTGATCTACTCAATATAGTACTCTAAGTTATAGTCAAAGCAATTAGGCAACAAGAGATCAAAGGGATACAAATTGGGAAGGAGGAAGTCAAGATATCCCTATTTGCAGATAATGATAAGTGACTCCAAAAATTTCACCAGAGAATTCCTACAGCTGATAAACAAATTTAGCAAAGTGGCTGAATATAAAATCAACTCAAACAAATCAGTAGCCTTCCTCTACTCTAAGGATAAACAGGCTGAGAAAGAAATTAGGGAAAAAATGCCCTTCACAATAGTCACAAATCATATAAAATATCTTGGTGTGACTCTAACCAAGCAAGTGAAAGACTTGTATGACAAGAACTTCAAGTTTCTGAAGAAGGAAATGGAAGAAGACCTCAGATCTCACATGTTCATAGATCAGTGGGATTAAAATAGTGTCTTAGTTAGGATTTTTCTGCTGTGAACAGATACCATGACCAAGGCAAGTCTTATAAAGGACAATATTTAATTGGGTAGGCTTACAGGTTCAGAGATTCAGTCTATCATCATCAAGGTGGGAGAGAAGGAGCATCTAGGCAGGCATGGTGCAGGAGGATCTGAGTGTTCTACATCTTCATGTGAAGGCTGCTAACAGAATACTGACTTCTAGGCAGCTAGAGTGAGGGTCTTAAGGCCGGCCATGCCCACAGTGACACACCTACTCCAACAAGGTCACACCTCCCAGTAGTGCCACTCCCTGGGCCAAGCATATAGAAAACCATCACACATAGTAAATGACCATTGTACCAAAAGCAATTTACAGACAACGCAATTCCCATCATATGTCAACTCAATTCTTCAAAGACACAAAAAGAGCAATTTCAAATTCATCTGGAAGAACAAAAAACCCAGGATAGTGAAAAACATCAACAATAAAAGAAATTCTTCTGGGGGAATCACCATCTCTGACTTCAAGCTGAACTATAGATAAAATAGTGATTGAAAACTGCCTGGTATTGGTACAGTGACAGGCAGGGAGATCAATGGAATCAAGTTGAAGACCCAGAAATGAACCCACACACCTATGGTCACTTGACCTTTGACAAAGAAGCCAAAATCATCCATTGGAAAAAAGACATTTTCAACAAATGGTGCTGGTTTAACTGTCAGTCAGCATGAAGAAGAATGCAAATTAATCCATTCTTATCTCTTGTACAAAGGCCAAGAACAACTGGATCAAGAACCTCCACATAAAACCAGATACCCTGAATCAAATAGAAGGGAAATTGGGAAAGAGCCTCGAACACATTGGCACAGGCAAGAATTTTGTTGAACAGAACACCAATGGCTCAGGCTCTAAGATCAACAATTGACAAATGGGACCTCATAAAACTGAAAAGGTTCTGTAAGGCAAAGGACACTGTCAATAGGACAACTGCAGATTGGGAAAAGATTTTTACAAACCCAATAGAGGTCTAATATCCTATATATACATATATGTATACACACACACACACACACACACACACACATATATGAAGAAATTAGTATAGAACATTTGACAGATGAACTAAAATTAGGAAGAAAAAAAAGAAAAATGTTAAGGGCCATGAGAAGTATTTCTTAGAGTTTTCAAATGTTCCATATCATTTGATTTGCTTCACTTGAGCTAAAACTAGAGGCAAAGCAATTTTAACAACCATGAATAAATATCACCATATAACTGGAAATTGAAACATTCCAGTCTCATAATGTGTCAAAAACATGGACCAAATTATTTCCTTTTGGGTGCCAAATTCTAAAGTACTTTATAATTTATAACAAAATAATCATGTTATATAATATTATACAAAGAAATTTATATAAACATTTTTCTTTCTGTACCATGAAATATTTAGTAAAGAAAAATTATAATTCTCAAATTCTTATAATTCACTGTGATTTATGATTGAGTTGCTGAGTACTTGGTTTTTATTGCTAATGATACAGTGATAGTCATAAAAGGGCATTACAATTCTCGATTTTACTATAATTTTCCTTTTTATACATTCTACATGGCTAACAAGTTTAGCTTCTTCAGTAGACGTAACTCCTGAAAGGAACCTGACCTTGGGACTTAGCCTCCTGGTATGAATGTGGGGTCCCATCATTAGTGCCACTGCTACTTTTAACTTTTCATTTCTCAATCCTTTTGTGAATATCAATGACAGATAAAACCATTCTCAACCAGAGACCCAAAGCATTCACAACAGGCTGGGACCCAAGCAGGAGACACTCAACCAGAGACCCAAAGCACTCACAACAGGCTGGGGCCCAAGCAGGAGACCCTCAACCAGAGACCCAAAGCACTCACAACAGGCTGTGACCCAAGCAGGAGACCTTCATTCTCTTTCCTGAGTACTCAAGTCTCTTCCAACTTAGTCTTACTTCCCGTAAGTCCCTCCTCTCAGCTTGCTTACATTCCCTAAGGAAATACTGGACATACCTGAATATAATAAAGCCAATTTACAGCAAACTCAAGGCCAACATCAACCTAAGTGGAGAAAAATTAAAACTATTTCCACTAAAATCTGCAATGAAGCAAGGTTCTCCATTTTTGTTATACCTAGTCAATGCAGTAGTTGAAGTCTTAGCTAAAGTAATAAGACAACTGAAGGAGATTAAGGAGATTCAAATAGAAAATACATCAAAGGATTTTTATTTGCAGATGGTTTTATGCACAAAAGACCCTAAAAATCATACCAGAAAATTCTGACAGCTGATACTGCCAGCAGAGTAGCAGGATACAAAACTAACACACACATTAGCTTTTCTACATACAAATGATTAAAATACTGAGAGAAAAATCAAGAAAATAGTACCTTTCACAATAACCTTAAAAATATCTTGAGATTACTCTTACCAAGTGAAAGACTTGTTTAATAAAAACATTGATGCTGAAAAAAGAAACTGAAGAATGTCTCAGAAGATGGAAAGAGTAGGATTTATATGGTGAAAATGGCCGTCCTACCAAAACTAATTACAGATTCAATGCAATCCCCATTAAATTCTAACACAATTCTTTACAGAAATTGAAAGGGCTACTTGCAGCTTACTATGGAAAAAGCAAAACAAAACAACAACAAAATATAAACAAACAACAAAAAAACCAGGATATCAAAAACAACCCTAAAGGTATTCTAAAAATATCACCATTGCAGATTTTAAGTTGCATTACAGACCTGTATTAATAAAAATGACATAATAACACACTTATCATTAGAACAGAACTAAAGACCCAGACAAAAGTCCACACACCTGTGGACACCTGGCTTTTTGACAAAGAAGTCAAAAAATACACATTGGAAAAAAGACAAGTCTCATTAACAAATGGGGATGGTTTAAAATGGATGGCTACATGTATAATGCAAACAGATTTCATGTTGTATCACTCTGTAAAAAATATCAAAGAATTCAATATAAGACCAGATATGCTGAATCTGAAGGAAGATAAAGTCCAGAACAGTAGTGAATTCATTTGTATGTAAAAACACTTTCTGAACTGGACATCACTAATATAGGCACTAAGAACAACAAGTAATAATGGGACCTCATGAAGCACAAAAGCTTCTGCACGAAAAAGGATACCACTATCCAAAGAAAGAAACAAGCTACACAATAGGAAAATCCCCTATCTATCTGATAGGGGATTGGTATCTAGAATATATAAAAAACTTTAAAAAAAATCAAGAAAACAAGTAACTACATAAAAGTAAGAGCTAAATAGATCTCAAAATACAAAACACAGATGGCTGAGAAACAACATCCAAAGCAATGGAGATAGAAATTAAAGCTCCTCTGAAATTTCATCTTACATCATTTAGAATGGCCAAGATCATAAAACAAGTAATAGTTCATGCTGGTGAGGCTATGGGCACAAGGATCACTTTGCTGCTGGGGAGAGTACAAACTGCTACAGCCACTATGGAAATCAGTGCGATCATTCCTCCACAAGTTTAAAATTGTACCAAGGATGCAACTAGACCACTCTTAGATATGCTTAGCATGCTTAGTTATGCTGTTCAGCAAGAGCTGGTCTTTGAGAGGCCCTCCCCATCTATGTTTTTTGGCTGCCCAATAACTTAGAAATGTCTAACACAGTTGTTTTTATGTGGTATTCAACATAATTGAAATTCACAATGTCATATTCAATACTAAATAGGGTATGTTAATTTGATTTCCATACATATAGGATTCTTAATACATTTTCCTGGATAAGTTCACATGTGTTGGGTAGAAAGTATTTTATTCTCCTCTCTCTCTTTCTCCTCTGTCCCTCCCTCCCTCTCTCTCTCCCTCTCTCTCTTTCTTTCTCTCTCTCTCCTGTTTGAAATATCTAGACTGGGGACATGCTGCAAAGGCAACAAAACTTTACTTTACTAACAGAATGTACCACACTAGAAGGTATTTCAAATACATTGAAAGTGCAAAAAGGCAAGTTATAAATTATAAGTTAAAGACTCATAAAAATGGACATGGGGCAGGCTAAAGTTTCATTTATTAGAATCAATTAGTGATTATTTTGTAAAGCCAGCATCTAGACATCCTCTGAGCAGTGTGATATTCAGCACTACAGAGAATCTAAACCTGCTGATAGTCTGGTTTGGCAAGTACAAGATCATAGACTAAAATGGTGGAATAAGTAATCACAGAGGTTCACTGTTTATCAAACTGGAGTCGCATGGCATTTATCGAATGTGTGGATTGAAATACAGGACAAAATGGACATATACTATTTCATTCCTCTAAGATAGTTTCAATTAAAACTCACTATGGTTTAATTATTATTAAAATAGTAAGAAGCAATCTATAATTTTTGCATGTCTTAAAAATGCGCCCCAAATTTTTAGATGTCATTAAAATCTAATAGAAGGTTTCAGGATTGTATAAAATTACTACAATCCATGCAATCTTGAATTGACATAGAGACATTTATGAACACAATGGCTTCTTTCCTCACTACACTCTTAGCTGTGTAGACTATGCAAGAGTTTCTGAGGGGCTTCTGACTCTCCTGTGTGAAATTCTAATAAAAGGAAAGGAGGAGCAAAGTATAGCTAACATGAATAATGATCAAGATTTTCTTTTTTCTTTTTTTCTTTTTTTTACACTCCAGGTTTTATCCCTTCCCAATCCACCCTCTGACTGTTCCCCATCTCATACCTCCTCCTGTCCTCCTGTCTCCACAAGGATATCCCTACACCCCCTATCCCCCACCCCACCAGACCTCTAAACTCCCTCAGGCCTCCAGTCTCTTGAGAGTAAGGTGCATCTTCTCTGGCTGAAACCAGACCAGGTAGTTCTCTGTTGTATGTGTGTTGGGGGCCTCATCTCAGGTGGTGTATGCTGCCTTGTTGGTGGTCCACTGTCTGAGAGATCTTGGGGTTCCAGTTTAATTGAAACTGTTGGTCTTCCTATAGGGTGGCCCTCCTCCTCAGGTTCTTCCAGTTTTTCCCTAATTCAACCACAGAAGTCAGGAGCTTCTGTCCATTGGTTGGGTATAAATATCTGCATGTGACTCTTTCAGCTGCTTATTGGGTCTTTCAGAGGGTAGTCATGCTAGGTCCCTTTTGGTAAGTGCTCCATAGCCTCAGTAATAGTGTCAGGCCTTGGGACCTCCCCTTGAGCTGGATCCCACTTTGGGCCTGTTACTGGACCTTCTTTTCCTCAGATTCCTCTCCATTTCCATCCTTGTAATTCGTTCAGACAGGAACAATTATGGGTCTGAGTTTTGACTGTGGGATGGCAACCCCAGCCCTCACTTGATGCCCTGTCTTCCTGCTGGAGGTGGCTCTACAAGTTCCCTCTCCCCACTGTAGGGCATTCCATATAAAGTCCCACCCTTTGAGTCCTGAGAGTCTCTTATTTCCTAGGTCTCTGGTACTTTCTGGAGGGTCCCCCGAACCTCCTACCTCCCAAGGTTGCATGTTTTCATTCTTTCTGTTGACCCTCAGGGCTTCAGTACTTTTCCCTCACCCAACATCAGATAATGTTCCCCTTTTTTCCCCTTCCCACAAACCTGTCCCATTTCCTTCCAATGTCCCTCCCCCGCCCCCGGTGACTGCTTTATTTTCCCTCCCAAGTGGGATTGAGGCATCCTCACTTGGGCCCTTCAGGTTGCTGACCTTTCTGAGTTCTTTGGACTATAGTTAAACTTGAGTATTCTGGTGTTTTTTGTTTTGTTTTGTCTTGTTTTTTTTTTTTTTTTTTTTTTTTGCTTTGGCTAACATCCACTTATTAGTTAATACATACCATGCATGTCCTTTTGGGTCTCAGTTACCTCACTCAGGACGATATTTTCTAGTTCCATCCAATTGTCTACAATATTTATGGTGTCCTGTTTTTTAATAGCTGAATAGAATTCCATTGTGTAAATGAACTATATTTTCTGTACCCACAAAGTAACAGCTGGGTTGTTTCCATCTTCTGGCAATCGTAAATAAGACCCCCTATGAACATAGTGGAACACGTACCCTTGTGGCATGGTGGGGCATCTTTTGGGTATATGCCGAAGTGTGGTAGATCACTTGGGTCTTCAGGTAGATCTGTTTTCAGTTTTCTAAGGAACCTCCAGATTGATTTCCAGAGTGGCTGCACCAGTTTTCAATCCCACCAGTTATGGGGGAGTATTCCTCTTTCTCCACATCCTCGCCAACATGTGCTGTCACCTGACACTTTAATCTTAGCCATTCTGATTGGTGTAAGGTGAATCTCAGAGTCATTTTGATTTGCCTTTTCCTGATCACTAAGGACTTTGAATATTTCTTTAAGTGCTTTTAAGCCATTGAAGATTCCTCTGCTGTGAATTTGCTGTTTAGTTTTATACCATTTTTAAAAATATTTTCTTTATTTACATTTAAAATGTTATTCCCTTTCCTGGTTTGCCCTCTGGAAACCCCCTATCCCATCTGGCCTCCCCCTACTTATATGAGGGTGCTCCCCCACCCACCTACCCACCAACTCCCACCTCCCTGCCCTAGCATTCCCCTACACTGAAGCATTGAGCCTTCAAAGGAGTAAGGGCCTCTCTTCCTATTGATGGCTGACAAGGCCATCCTCTGCTACATTTGCTGTTGGAGCCATGGGTCGATCTTTGTGTTGGATCTTTGGTTGGTAGTTGAGTCCCTGGGAGCTTTCTTTTCTATTAGATCCAGTGTATCTGGTTTTATATTGAGGTTTTTGATCCACTTGGACTTGAGTTTCATGTAAACTGACATATATGTGTCTATTTTCATTTTTCTGCATACAGACTGGCAGTTAGACTAGCACCATTTATTGAAGATGCTTTGTTTTTTCCACTATGTATTTTTTAGCTTTTTTTTTTTTTTGTCAAAGATCAAGGGCCCCATAAGTGTGTGGTTTTATTCCTGGGTCTTCAATTCTATTTCACTGATCAACAAGTCTGTCTACCATGTCATTTTTATCACTGTTGCTGTGTAGAAGAGTTTGAGGTCAGGGATGGTGATTCCTGCAGAAGTTCTTTAATTGCTAAGAATTGTTTTTGCTATTCTGGAATTTTTGCTTTTCCAGATGAATTTGTGACTTGCTCTTTCCATGTCTTTGAAGAATTGTGCTTGGATTTTGATGGGGATTGCAATGAATCTGTAGATTGCCTTTCGTAGGATGGTCACTTTTACTATGTTAATTCTGCCAATCCATGAGCATGGGAGACCTCTCCATTTTCTGAGATCTTCAATTTCTTTCTTGAGAGACTTGAAGTTATTGTCATACGGGTATTTCACTTGTTTGGTTAGAGTTACTCCAAGATGCTTTATATTATTTTTGGCTATTGTGAAGAGAGATGTTTCCCTAATTTCTTTCTCAACCTGTCTATCATTTGTATAAAGGAAGGATACTGATTTATTTGAGTCAATTTTATATCCTGCCACTTGGCTGAAGCTGTTTATCTGCTGGAGATGTTCTTTGGTAGAATTTTGGGTGTTGCTTATTTTTACTATCACATCATCTGCAAATAGTGATAACATTATTTCTTCTTTGTCAATTTGTATCCCCTTGATCTCTTTCTGTTGTCTTATTGTTCTAGCTAGTACTACTATATTGACTAGATATGGGGAAACTTGGGCATCCTTCTCTTATCCCCAGTTTTACTGGGATTAATTCAAATATTTCTCTACTTAATTTGATATTGGCTGCAGTTTGCAGTAACTTGCTTTTATTATGTTTAGGTATGGGACTTGAATTCCTGACCTGTCCAATACTTTTAACATGAAGGGATTTTGTATTTTGTAAAAGTGCTTTTCCTGCATCTAAGAAGATGATCATGTGATTTCTTTCTTTCTTTGAGTTTGTTTATATAGTGGATTATGTTAACAGATTTTTGTATATTGAAACTACCTTGCATTCCTGGAATGAAATCTACTTGATCATGATGGATAATTGTTTTGGTGTGTTCTTGGATTTGGTTCGCAAGAATTTTATTGACTATTTTTATATCAACATTCATAAGCGAGATTGGTCTGACATTCTCTTTTTTGGTTGGATCCTTGTGTCGTTTAGGTGTCAGAGTAACTGTGGCTTCATAGAATGAACTAGGTCATGTTCCTTCTGTTTCTATTTTATGGAATAGTTTAAGGAATAATGGTATTAAGTCTTCTTTGAAGGTCTGGTCGAATTCAGCACTAAATCTGTCTGGCCCTGGGCTTTTTTTGGTTGAGAGGTTTTTAATGACTTCTGCTTCCTTAAAGGATATGGTCCTGTTAAGATAGTTTACCTGCTCTTGATTTATCTTTGGTATTTGGTATCTGTCTAGAAAACCATCCATTTCATCTAGAATTTCCAGTTTTGTTTAGTATAGGCTTTTGTAGTAGGATCTGATGATTTTTTTGAATTTCATCCATTTCTGTTATGTCTCCCTTCTCATTTCTGATTTTCTTAATTTGGATACTGCCTCTGGACCCTTTAGTTAGTTTGGCTAGGGGTTTGTCTATCTTGTTGATTCTCTCAAAGAAACAGCTTTTGGTTTTATTGATTCTTTGTATTGTTCTCTTTGTTTCTATTTGGTTGATTTTGGCCCTGAGTTTGACTATTTCATGCTGTCACCTCTTCTTGGGTGTGTTTGCTTCTTTTTGTTCTAGAGCTCTCAAGTACGCTGTTAAGTTGCTAGTGTACGATCTCCCCTGTTTCTTTACCAGGGCACTTAGTGCTATGAATTTTCCTCTTAGCACTTTAAAAAAAATAAATCTTTATTTGAGCTCCTGTTTCAGTAGACTCAGCCCATGTTCATCTGGCCCTGGGTGTTTGGACAGAATCCCATGGTAGTGGAAGCACATCGCTTAGTAGACCAGAAGAAAGAGGGACATGAAGAAGCTAGAAGCAAGTCAATATCAAGGTCCAATCCTTAGTTACTTGCTTCCTCAAGTTAGGTACATCTCAACAAGTCTCCTAAAACCTTGCAAATTATGCCATGAGGTTAATTTCAACCTCACATATAAGCCTTTTGAGAGAAGAGATTTCATATCCAAACCATAATACCACCAGAAATTATAATCCATAGAAATAAAAACTCTTTAGTGAATGAATAGTTTGAGCCTTTAGGATTTACAGATAACCGGGGAAAGAGCTCTGCTAGAGTTCTTGCCAAGGGACTAGGGAAGGGAGGGAGTTGAAAGGAATTGTGGGCATGTTGTATTGATTAGCAAACACAATATTGCAGATTTCATTTTTAATATAAGATTTATTTTTAGCATAAAGAGGGATTGGATTTTCTCAAAGGCTTTTCAGCATCTAGTTAGATGATCATGTGATTATTTTTTTGCTTTCACTTTGTTTATATGTTGGGTTACTTCGATGGATTTTCATATATTGAACCATCCCTGCATTCCTGGGATGAAGCCTACATGATCGTACTGAATGATGCTTTTTTGCATTCTTGGATTTGGTTTGTGAGTATTTTATTGAATATTTTTGCCTCAATGTCCAAAAGAGATCTGGTCTGAAGTTCTCTTTCTTTGTTGAGCCTTTGTGTGGTTTAGGTATCACGTCACTGTTGCCTCATAGAATGAGTTTGGCAGTGTTTCTTCTGTTTCTATTTCATGGACTAGTTTGAGCAATATTGGTATTAGTTCTTTGATAATCTGGAAGAATTCTGCACTAAAACCATCTGACCATGGGCTTTCTTTGGTTGGGAGAATTTTAATGATTGTTTCTATTTCCTTAGGGATTATAGGGCTGTTTGGATGGTTTACCCGATCTTAATTTAACTTTGGTAAGTGGTATCTGTCTAGAAAATCACCCATTTCATTAAATTTCTCAGTTTTTTTTTTACAATACAGAGTTTGAAGTAACAGCTAATGATTCATTGAATTTCTTCAGTGTCTGCTGTGATATTTCCCTTTTCATTTCTGATTTTGTTCATTTGAACTCTCTCTTTATCTATCTATCTATCTATCTATCTATCTATCTATCTATCTATCTATCATTCTATCATCTATCTATCTATCTTCTTCTTAGTTTGGCTAAGGGTTTGTCTATCCTGTTAATTTTCTCAAAGAATCAGCTCTTAACTTTGTTGATTCTTTGTATTATTTTCTTTGTATCTAACTGGTTAATTTTAGCCCTGATTTTGATTATTTCCTGCCTTCTAATCTTTGGTAAGCTTGTTTTTGTTGTTGTTGTTGCTTTTTGTTTTTTTGTTTTCAGGTACTTTTTAAATTGCTAGTATGAAACGTTCTAATTTCTTATGGAGGCACTTAGTGTTATGAATTTTCCTCTTAGCACTGCTTTCATTGTGCATTTGGATATGTCGTGCCTTCATTTTTATTGAATTCTAGATAGCCTTTAGTTTCTTTCTTTACTTCTTCCTTGACTCAGAGATCACTGAGTAGAAAGTTGGTCAATTTCCATGAGTGTGTAGGTTTTCTGGTGTTTCTGTTGTTGCTGGTTCAGCTTTCCTCCATGGTAGTCTGATAAGATACAAGGTGTTACTTCAATTTTCTTGTATCTGTTGAGACTTGTTTTGTGACCGACTACATGGTCAGTTTTGGACAAGGATCCATGAGGTGCTGAGAAAAAGGTATATTCTTTTGTGTTTGGTTGATATAGTCTATAGATATCTGTTAGGTCCATTTCATTCATAATGTCAGTTAGTTTTGTTATTTCTCCATTGAGTCTTTGTCTGGATGACCTTCAGTTGGTAAGAGCAGTGTGCTGAAGTCTCCCACTATTAATATGTGGGGTTGGATGTGTGATTTAAACTTTAGTAATTTTTTAAATTTTCATTTATTTCTTTACTTTTTAAGAATATGTGTGCTCTGTGTTTGGGACATAGATGTTCAGAACTGAGATCTCATCTCGGTAGATTTTTTTTTTTCCTCTGATGAGTATGATGTATGCGTCTCTATCTCTTTGGATGAATTTTGGTTGAAAGTCTATTTCATTAGATATTAGAATGGGTATTCCACTTTCTTCTTGGGTCTGTTTGCTTGGAAAACATTTTTCCAGCCCTTTAATCTGAGATAATGTCTATCTTTATGGTTGAAGTGTGTTTCTTATATGCAATAGAATTATGGATTCTGTTTTTGCCCCCAAATTATATATCCAACACTGTTTGTCTTATCTTATGGTTTAAATTTTCAGATACAAAACTGAGGTGTAGAGAAATCAACTTATGTCACATTAAGTTCAACAGATACAATTCTATAATATACACTATACTTCTGATCTTGATTTCATGCCTACGTGTCTTATCAGACACTAAAAATAAGAAATAGTTATCACATTGTGACTTCAATAATACAAGTTTTAAGTTCACTTGGAAAAACATAAAATACCTTATATTGTGTCTACCATTCATCCAGAAAGGCATATGTCCGTTCAGGTAGCTATGAATACTGCCCCCCCCAAAAAAAATCATAAAATCATTTCATGTATTATAAGATTTTTTATTTCTCGATTGTGTTGTTATGATACAATGAATTTTATAGATGACAAGGCCCTGTCTTGACGTGAGATCAGCCATCATTGGAAATATAGATGTCCGCTAAGACTGGCCTAGATGTGAGGAAAAGGGAATGCTTGCACAGTATCAGTAAACTAGTATAACTAGTGCAAAGCATTATGTTACACGTTGTTGACACAATGGTATGACCAGTGCAGAGCACTGGGTTACACACTGTTGGTACAATGGTATGACCAGTGCAGAGCACTGGGTTACACACTGTTGGTACAATGGTATGACCAGTGCAGAGCACTGGGTTACACACTGTTGGTACAATGGTATGACCAGTGCAGAGCACTGGGTTACACACTGTTGGTACAATGGTATGACCAGTGCAGAGCACTGGGTTACACACTGTTGGTACAATGGTATGACCAGTGCAGAGCACTGGGTTACACACTGTTGGTACAATGGTATGACCAGTGCAGAGCACTATGTTACACACTGTTGGTACAATAGTATGACTAGTGCAAAGCACTGGGTTACACACTGTTGGTACAATGGTATGACCAGTGCAGAGCACTGGGTTACAAATTGTTGTACCAACAGAATGACTAGTGCAGACCACTTTGTAAAGGAGTGCCTAGAAGGAGAACTGCCATAAGACCCACCTAACCCACTACTGGGCAGATACCTGAAGAACTTTATATTCTACTACAGAGATATTTGGACATCTATGTTCATTTCTGCTGTGTCCACAATAGCTAGAAAATGGAATCTGGTACATATATACAGTAGAATATTCTATATTACTCAGCTGTAAAAACCATGAAATCATGACAATTACAGGTAAAGAGATGACTTGGAAAAATTAGACTATATGGTCACTCAAGCACAAAAAGATAGCACTGAATATTCTGTCTTACAAGGGGTCCCAGCTTCATATGTTCTGCTGTGTATGTTAACTTGGGGCAGAAGTAAAAGCTAGGAAGCTACAAAGGAGCTTTGAAGTGCTGGAAGGTTAACCAAGGAGGATAAATCAAAGTATAGAGAGGTTCATGTCTGCAGATAGAGAAGCTGAAGGAGGGAGGGGCACAGAAGTCATGGTGAGTCCATGGGGGAAGGGATATCTGAAAAGAAGAATTGTGTAAAAAACCAGATAGAAGCCTACTATCCTACAACCCAATAAAGACTTTAAGTGGAAGGATAGAAGAATCACGAGATAAGAAGAAGATAGGTGAATACTGGATATTAAAAATGTACAGACCAGATGTGGAAATCGGGAGGAGGAGCTGGGATAACTAAGGCTGAGTATGATAAAGCCTATGTAAGCTAATTTTAAAATATGAAAAAAATTAAAAAAAATACTGGAAGAGAATTATTTGGATGGTGGACCATACCACACCCCAAAGATATAGATTATAAAATGAAAACCACAGCCAACAGCATGGAATACTTTCCAACAAGTAACTGTTCAGAGAGGTACCAAAGGGTTCACAAAAAAAACAGCCTATGGCCATTGCACTTGGTTCCCACAATAACAACATGGTCTGAGGACAACACAGAGTTGACTGGAGGACACAGAAAAACCAACTGTAAACAACTGGGTAGTTTCCTGTCTGTTATTACTGTACTAAATGGTTATGCTCTCAAATCGTCCTCTAAATTTTTATACTTAGACCCATCGACCAGAGCTGACCTGAACTGTAGTCAGAGCAACTTCTAGTAGAAGGAAGCAATAGGGGCAGAGATTCATAGCTGGTCAAGGTGTTCAGAATACGAACTGAATCCTCAGTTCTAAATGGGTCATTGTTATCAACCCACCCCCACCACATCCCCGTTCAAGAAAGAATGTAAAAGCCAGAGGATGAAGAGGAATATTGTGAAATGGTGCCTCCTAAGATAAGACATAGCATGGAAGTCACAGCACCTGTGGTTACTTGCACAAGACCCATGTAAAATGAAGCCATCCCAGATCCAGCACATAAAGGGAAGGTGCTCGCCAGCCTTTCCTCTACTGATGAGCTACTGGTACTTGATAGTTGTTGGGGGGATGGAGAATCATGCCTCTGTGGATTTAGTGTATTATCAAAAGAGAAAAAGACATGCAGCTGGGAGGGGGACTGAGAGCACCAAAAAGGAAAAATGCATGTATATGATCATATTTAATGGTACACATGTGTGAAGTTCTCAAGAAAAAACGTAAGTTTATACATGTGTATAAAAATACATAAGCTATTTGGAATTATTTCCTTTATTTTTTCACAATTATAATTACATTATTTCTTTGTTCCTTTTCCTTCCTTTCAAATTCATGCTCTCTCTCTTTCTCTCTCTCTCTCTCTTTCTCTCTCTCTCTCTCTCTCTCTCTCTCTCTCTCTCTCTCTCTCTCTCTCTCTCTCTCTCTCTCTCTCTCTCTCTCTCTCCCTCTCTCCTCTCTCTCTCTCTGTTTTTTCAAGACAGGGCTTCTCAGTGTAACCATGCTGTGCTGGAACTCTCTTTGCAAATCAGGCTGGCATTGAACTCACAGAGATCCTCTGCCTCTTGCGTGCTGAGATTAAGGGCATGAGCTATCACTACTGAGCTATGGACCTTCTTTTTAATTAGCTGTTGTTACATTTGTATCTATTGGTTATCAAAGACCAAGTGGTCAGCCCTGAAAACACATAAATATAAGTAACACATAGAAGCAGTTGGTTGCATGTATGTGTGTGTATTCGCGCACATGCATGCGCACATGTACGTACACACATACACATATAGAAGCAATTTTATACTGATTATTATAGCTATCAGGCAAATCGTTATTTCTTTATGTGGTCATCTTCCTAAGGATTGTGAGGCTAAAGAAAGCTAAAGATGTAGTGCTCATTTCTAAGCAATGCTAAATCTAACATGGACAGCAGCAGCCCCTGGTGGTCCAAGAAATGAAAACTATGTGTCCATAGTTATGGGGGTGGAAATTTGGTTTTTAAAATGAATATGTACATATTTAGCTATTTAACTCAGTTATCGACCCAACACATTAAAAAACAGATGCTTTAAAAAATGATCTGTTGGCAAGATGCTTGTTAAATTTTATCAGCTGAAATATTAAAATTCATAATGAATTAATTAACACATTATATAAAAATAAAATGTTTTTGTTTCATCATTTTACAAAGTACTATAACCAGTGGTGGTTAACACTGTGAATTTTGTATGTCTTGATATGTGTTGCTCAGAGAAACTAAATTTGTAGAATTACCACGGAATTGATGACATTTTCTGTCTTCACTCTTGAATTGAATTGGCAGATGTTTTCGAGAACAAAAAATTCCATCTTATTACAAAACATATTAAGCAGGTTTTCCTGCCAGGCATGTCTGACAATGTTTATTGCCTAGACCAAATCAATCCCTTTAATAATCCATAATGTATTATAGCAAGTATATTATTTCATAGTTAAGGAAGTTGCTACATGAAAGAGTAAGTCCTTTGATCCCTTATGCTCTGCTCCTCATGCATCAGAAAGGTATCACAGAATCCACTCTTTAGTCACACCTAATCACAGACATTCAGCAAGTAAAATACAGTTGACTAAGCTTATTGTTTTAGACGTGTGTTAATTAAGTATACTAGATACTTATATAAACTTGAAAAGAGATTGGCTATTAGGAACCAGAGAAAAAGAAAATGCAAATTTTCAAGTATATAAAATGGTCACTACTCAAAAATATTTGAATTTTATGGCCCTTAATATCATGAGTCTATACAAAAGTTCCAAAATCAGAAAAACTCCAAAATCTGGAGCACTTATTTTTCCAAGCATTTTGCTTAAGACTCATAGTTTATAAGGAAAATAAGATGGTTCCAAGTATTAAATAATATTTGTATTGAACTTACACAAACTTAATTTTGCTGTTAAATTCTACAATGAAGTGGCTACAGTAACAACAGTAAGCAAGACAGTGTGACATTTGTCAGCCATCACTAACACTGTTGACATACTCAATTCAAAATATCAAAGTTACTTTCTTTTAAAAAAGCCTCAGTTTTCTCAAAGTTGGTGCTTTCTTAATAATTGCTAAAATTCAAATGAAAAAGAGTGAAAGAAATTCAAATAAAGTCTTTAAAAATCAGTCAGAAAACTAGACTATAGCAAAGATCCTTCATGTTAAGAAATGAAGTTTCAGGTGGATGCCAACAAGCAGTTAGTCCACACACATTTGAGTATCATCAATATGCAATGGGCAGCCTCTCCAAAGGTTCTACAACATCTCCTTCACACTTGGGCTTTTTCTGGAACGGCCATGTAGCTTTTGATCTTATCTCCAAATTTAGAACCTCTTTTCTGTTTTTAAAAATTTCACATAATGTATACTTGCTATAATCTTTACTTGCCATCAGTACACCTACCACTTAGTTTCACCTTTGGAAAGAGATGGCCAAATTAGTCCCAAACACATGTTAGATGACTGGCATCAAGTCTACCTTTGTCTGTATTCTACCCTTATTCTATGAGTTCCATGAAAAAGATCACATGATAAAAAGATCATGTGATACATAAATAATCTTCATGTCTATGTTAAAGGCATGTTTATCTAGCTATCTCTACACCAGGTTCTAGTTTTCTTGGTTTGCTTTCTTTTGGAGTATCAACTTCTAGTAAGTGGGTTTTGAACTGTTTCTTGATACTTTAAGAATGTAATTTGCACTGCTGGGAAAAAATGCTTCTATCTGCTTCTTTTTAAGGCATAAAACACAATGAAAAAAGTATAAGGCATAATCAAAGATTTAGAGGACAACACAGAGATCAATATAGGACAATAAAATGCAAGCTAACAATAATAATAAAACTATGAGGCAAAAATGCAAGAGTTATCTCAAAATAGCAAATAATGAAATGTGAAAACACTAACTACTTGTGGTTATTTTCAGAAGTTTTGGTAAGCATCAGTTATTAGCAATAGCAGTAGAGGAGGCAATATTTCATCTGGGTAGAATCAAGATTAAGAAAAGAAAGAAAACAAGTTACAGATTTGACAAAGTACCAAGAGCCTGAATATAGTAGAGTAAATGTATAAAGCAAACACCATTATGGTCCATGTAAGCAGACTTATGAAACAGAAATAACTTTAAGCTAAGGATGAAATATTTCCACTTCCACCCATAATTTTAGCACTGACTATATGGCTAAAAAAAATAAAAATGAAAAAATGATACTACTTTATGTATTCAATTAATTATGTATAATCCCACCAATAATAAATCTTAAAATACTAATGATATTTATTAATGAAATATTATTTAATTTTTAGAATCTTATTTTGAACACTGGACTAGATAGGAAACTAATAATATAGTTTTTGTTTATTTGTTTTAGTTAAAATGTAACCATACAGAAAAAGGAAGCCATATACTTTAGCAGTGTAGGTTTTTTTCATTAAAGCAAATAAGTATACTTTGGGATTTTAATTACTAGCTGCATCATCGTATTCAAAAGTCCTTCAGAAGACTCTATTGGACACATATATCTAATGATGGGCCTCTTCTAGGCTCAGTGGAGAGTACACTAAGTGAAACAGACTGTTTGGTCCCCATAGAGTTCATTTTATCTTGATCACAGTCTACTTATCTATAAGTCTAAATCAATATTAATTATCCAATTAAGCATAATCATATTGTCTTTATTCTTTATAACTGGTCAGAAGTCTTTATTTAAGACTGGTGTGCTGGCTCAGTGGGCAAAACAAATGGCTGGAAAGCCTGAAAACTGAAGTTTAATACCCAAGACCCACTTGGTAGACAAGATCCTTCTTTCCAAAGTTGTCCTCTGGCTTCCACATTCATGATGTAGCATGTGTGAACCCATAAGCATACACACACACACACATGCATGTACACACACACACACACACACACACACACACACACACAGAGTGAAGAAATGCTGAGGTTAAGAGTACTTGTTCAAATAGACGATCTTGGTTCAGTTTCTAGCACCTACATGGTGGCTAAGAACCATCTATGTATGACTCCATTTACAGAGGCTCTAATGCCCTCTTTTGGTCACTGGGCCACTGCACACACATGGGTACATATATAACACACACAGACAAAACATCCATAGACATATAATTAAGATATAAATAAATCCTAAAAAATAAATATAAGTTTTTAAAAGAATCAATCTTTATCATCACCAGATTTGACTATACCATGTCACACTTTTACCACATTGATTCAATTTCATATTTCAGCTCTACAGTTTATTTTCTCTGGGCAGAACAATGTGATATAGCTGTATGGGAACAAAGAGTCCATCATAATTACTTCCAGTTCCTAGCTATATGATCCTAAACAGTAACCAGTGCATCATTTCACGTACTGTAACCAACCAATGTATGATGTGACTTAAGACTACTACATAGGATAAAACCGACGCCTGGCACAATTATGTGGTCAAGAATCTAAGTTTGGACAGATACAAGGTCTTATACAAAACTCACGCAAAACCAAGCCATACCAAATCCCATCATGTTAATGGGATTTGGGCATGGAATTCTACCCCTAGTTATGGAGCTACTGGTAACCACTAGTTGCTGGGAAAGGAGACACAGTTTTATTGAAGAGTGTGCACGTCAGTAAATCAACTATACGCTACTGGAAGACCATACATCCATGTATATTTGGGCATTATAAATTGGTCCTGATGGGTTATTACAAACCAAGGACACCAGGTTGGGTATGTAGATCTGGAAAGAGTTCAGGGTTGGAGAATATGATCAAAACATATAGTATGAACCTTTCAAAGAACAGAGGAGAACTCTTAAAAATAAGTGAATAAGTAAGAAAACTATAAATAATAGTTAATTTCTCCTCATACACAATGTTCTGATTCTAAAACTGCTAATAATGATAATATTCACATACATGTAGAAGGAAGAAATAATATCTTGAGTAGGTCAGATTTATCTACACATGGATGTACTCTATATTCAATGAGACATCTCTTTCCCATTATAAAATGAAGCCTTACTATTCAGAAGTGTGTTGGAGTCTTTCATTGTACAAACGATTTTTAGAGAAACAGTGTTAAAAAAAATATGCTATTAACTCAAAGATACACATAAAAATCTGATAAGTGTTTTAATATGAGAAGTTCATTTAGGGTAAATGGAACAAAAAAGCCAATCCTCCACTCTTCCTTCACAAATAATTAAATAAGATTTAAAAAAAGAAATAAAAATAGCTACTATATAAAAAGGATAAAGCAATTAAACGTTAAGTATAAAGACAAACCAAAAGAGACCAAGGCTTAATAGAGTACTGAGATGCAGAGATGAAGAAAATAAAGAAAACATATACATATACAGATAGCGAGGTGGGGGATGGGGCAGCACCCAGGCAAGAGAAAATGCAGAGACAAAGGGAGAGGAACTCTTCAAGTAGGTACACTTGTTTATCTGTACAAATTACAAGCCAATAAGGAAGAAATGAGCCCACCACTGTGCTGCTAGTCTTTCACATACGCACATGGAGACTCCATGGCTGGAGTAGTCAAAAAGCCTCATAAAGTAAATTTTAAAATCTGCATAAGAGACAAACTTGGCCATAAATGGTGCTTTAACTGACTGGATAATATGGCAAGAATCTAAGGACAACAGACAGACCTAAAGGCTAGTATCATAACTTTGATGTACGTGTACAAAGATGAGAAGCAGAATACTTAGAGACTCTAAATTGAGTAATTATTTCCAATGAGTAATAAACAGTGGAAGGATTTGTAAAATTTGGAATATTATACTGTACATAACTATTTTAACTCATATAGTCTGTGTATTCCTGTTCAGGACACTGTTTTCAGTGTCTTGAGAATTTACACATAATTTGTCATTGGTATTAAATTTCAACTTCTACAAGAAAGACCATCATGACCTAAAAGAAGATAAATAACTAAAACCAATAGTCAATGCATTTCCTTCAAATACTGTAATGAAGCATATAGTTAAGAATTTAATATAGGATAAGTATAAACATGAATGTTACTAATACTCGACAGGTTAGAGCCAGGACTGGTGACTCCCACTGTAATGTCAGCTGAGTCAGATGAGAACTACAGTCAAGTTTAATTGAAGCCTAGAATACATGGCAAGTTCCAGGCCAATATGGGCTACCTGTGAGTCTTATCTCATTCCAAACACTCTCCATAAACACAAATGTTAAATGTAAAGCTAAAGTGTACTGAGCTGTTGAACTTCAAAGAACATATGAACTTACTATCTTCCCTCTCTAGGAGCATATTTTCATATTAAACTGTTAAATTCTAGCAAACAAAAGACATGCTTAAAAAAATGCATCCTAAAAGAAGATGCCAAGGTGCAAAAATGTTCATGTGTATCACTATAAAATTCAGTGTCCTTGGATGGCACCACTGAAAGGGCTGATTCCATGACGCTGTGCTACTGAGGCAATGGCTCACTCTGTGTGACAAGTCAAACAACAATGTTGTCCTCATCACACCGCCTTGGCAGGGTCTGAGCTTAGCTATGTATTGAAGTATTAGTTGCTTTCCTCTTGATGTGCTTTATACACTGTGGGTTAAGAGGTGGTCACACACATCATCTGCTGAGGACTGCCACCTGAGATGACTACAGTCTTATATCTTGCATTAAAATCATTCTGCTATATTTATTCTCATTAGACCTTAACATGTGCTGGAGGAGTAAATTAACAAAGGCTTCTTCCTTTTGCATACATCATATAAAGACCTTAGAAACTCTCCCTTGAAACAGCAAATGACACAAAAGACAGAAGCATTTGCACTAAAGATCTATGAAATGTCACAATGAAATAAGTGATAGGTTTTGTAACTTAAATTTAAAAAAATCCCACCCAGACAGACAGTTAACTATGAAAAATGAATGTTTGCTAAAAACTAAAACAGTCAACAGCTTCCAAATACAACAGCTTCCAAAAACAAATAAGTAATTGAAATGAAATGAAGTATAAGAAAACCAAAGAACAAAAAAAAAAAAAAAAAAAAAAAAAAAAAAAAAAAAAAGATTTTTTTTCTCTTTCTCACCCTGATAAACAACTGCATCATTTCTCTCTCCTTTTGGGGGTTGCGGTACTTCTCATAGAAATCGCGGCGCTTCTTTGTTTCCTTGGAGACCCTATCTTTCCTTTCCCGCTTCCCTGCTGGCTCATCTGTGCCATCAGAAGATGACTGTTTATGCATTTTCTGCTTTTCCACTTCTATATAGTTTTCATTTGGGTTCAGGACTATGACTCCATACCCTTCCTGTTTTGAAATAAAAAAAAAAAGGTGTTACAATTAAATAACAGAATTTATTTCAATCCATGAAAATGTTCCTAAAACATTAGGCAAGGTGGTTTAATAAAGTTTCAAGTAACTAAAATATTCTTTTAGAAAAGAATAAGGATTAAATATTTTAAATAAAGGTTAATGTTGTTTGCCTTTATTATGTGCACAAATAAGCATATATTATCTATTAGAATAAAAGTACATGGGCGTAATTGCTATAGAGGAAAATAATGAATTTTAAATAAAACATAATCTACTTGAACTGTGATTAAAATAATTTATAATACAAGAACACATTCAAAGCACATTCTGTATATGTTGAGAAAATTATATCACCTATGCTCCTTGGACCTTATTCTCTCTCCATTCAGAAAAACTAAAAAAACTCACAGAGCAATATAAACCAACAAAATAATGAGTAGAAACTGCTTAATCTTAAAATTTGCTTCATATCTCAGGCCACAATAGCATGCTACCTGTTTAAGAACTAGTGTCCTTGTCCTGAAACTACAAGGTCTACAGTTTAAAAACACAACTTTTTGAGCTATTAGGGCTTTAGATTTTAAACATGTATTTTCCTGACTTACTCAATTCTCACAAGACAAACATTTCTGCAGTCATGATTTAAAAAAAACAAAAAGACATTAAGGCTCAATTGATGAATTAATCTAAACCTTAGAAACACAGCAAGCAGTACAGAGTTTAAGGAGTTAAAAAGTTTGCTCTCAGTTCTATGTCTTTTCTATTCAATTTTGTAAATGTCCTAATTCTGCTGTTGTCTTTAAGGCTGTATCTAGAAATGTATTATAGCAAAAACACAAGAACCAACTGCAGAAAATAAAGTTTGTATAAATCCCTATCCTTACTAAAAATAAATGTAGTTTTCTAAACTATAACCATAAAATTTTCTACATAAAGTTCAGATATCAACTCTTTTTAACAACAAAACCAAATATAAGAAGGTATATTTAAAAATACTGACATCGTTAGTTTTCAAAAAGATCAATATTGACATAGACCGACCCAAGTTCTTATTTTTAAGAATGCTACACTGCCGTGTTGGATTTTTATTTTGGTTTGTCTTTATCTCCTGAACTAGCGGCAGACTTCACTGGAATAACTCTTTCCATTTTTATGCCTGCCTAGTCAAAGGATATTGTTGACTAAAACCATTACTGGTTTGGAAATTTCAAGATCACTGAAGTTATGGTCTTGTGATAGTACTATTAATTAAGATATAATCCTTTTACACATTGGCACCTAATATTATATTCCTATGTGACCAACAAAATACCACACACTCTTCAACAGATCCTTCAATAAAATTTTTGCCTCTCTTATTAATCACCAATAACGTCGTTATAAAAACTTAAACATTTTACTTCAAAAAAGAGAGATGTTGGATGCTTTCTTTTTTTTAAGTTTATTAGCTGTTGAGTCAAAAGTTTTATCAACAAAAGACACTTTATTTGGGCCTGCTTTATCCTAATCTGTAGAGCTATTCAAAAGTCTTGTAATTCATTGTGCTCACTGTCAGGTAGACAGATTGTCACTTGGTGATTTTCTACAGTTGGACACACTTGACTAATTATTAAAATCACATTTGAAGGAAGTTCCTAGCCCTCTTCCTTGTGGCTCTTATAACTTTTCATGCCCTTCTCAAATTTCACCTGGAACTTCTCCTCCCACCACAGTAAGTTAAAGAGCCCTGTTACACTCTGCTAACCATGGTGAAATGCGGACATGCACTATACTGCTGCTTGTGTGAGGAACAGTCACAAAAGGTCACCACAGGCCAAAAAGAAAACTGCCTCCTTAGTAGATTTTGAACGTGAGTAAGTGGTCTCCTGTCATGCTTCTCTGCTGTCTTCTCTGACAGACAGACAGACAGACAGACAGACACACACACACACACACACACACACACACACAAAGTGAGCTTTTTTATACTCATACAAGTTAAAAAATCCATATGGAATTTTAAATTTCATAGGAGGTGCAAGCATTGTGTACTCCTGTGTAATTATGATGATAGGAATAGTCAAACTCAGGGCAGCAGAGTGATACTTAAATTGTTAATTATATAATGATTTTCATGTTAATCAATATAATCATGTAAGACCATCAGTGAGAACAACTGTGAGCAAGCTGATAGTCACCAGAATTACCAAACCAACATAACTTAACCACCAAAGTCCTATCTCCATACATCAGACCCCTCTGAGCAGCTTCATCTCATTGTAGGAAATTAGATTTAAAGAAAGAAAACCTTGGGACTAGTTAATTTTAAATAATTTCTGATATTTGAGATATCCCACCTAAATAAGAAAATAAACATATAAATCACTGAAGTACTATTTGTCTAATTTATTGATTATGTAATTGAGAATTACATGATTCATTTATTCAATTTCTAAAGGCACATTGTCAATTTTTCACTGAGGCATCCACAGCAAAAAAAAAAAAGGAAAAAAAAAGATACTTTTTTAAATCACCACAACATAAATAAAGAATTTAAAAATTTAGATGTCAACAATAAATGCAGAAACAAGTGAATTTTTATCTTAAATTATTCAAATTATTTAGAAAATATTTTATCCTTTAGATATTTCAAACAGTCAAATTAATTAAAATGATAGTGATCACAAAATAATAATAGGTATTTCCTGAAAAAGTCAGTTACAAATTTAATTACATTTCTGGAAATTAAAAAACCTAGCATTTTGAATTAAGACTTTAATAATAAGCTTATACAATGCTCACATAGATGATTTATAACAAGTTTATAAAAGTAGGATAAAGCCAGTACAGATAGTAGCATTATCTTATCTCAATTCTAACCACAGTCATATATAGCCAAAATTGGCCTGTTTCTTCTGTTTTCTTTTACATATAACGTTAAAAACCAAAAAACTTTCATCTAAGAGTCAAAGATTTTGGTAATGTCAACATTTATATATGGCAGCCAAATGTGTCAAAGAAAATAAAGTGACACAAAGCAGAGACAATAAATATATCAACCACTAATTTTTTGAAACAGAACTTACAAGTTCAACAACAAAAATATACACCAATTGAAAATATAATTGTTTCTGAATAATTAAACAATACAAATCAACCTAGAAAGACTGCTAGCATCATCTTTATAATGTTTACAAAATACAAAATAAATCAAACATCGAGTATACTATAAAGAACTATGTAGCGCTATCCTTACCAAGGGAACCTCTTTAACATGGGCTTAGAATCCAGATGCAACAGTAAATATTACTTTTTTTATATTTAATTGTTCTTTAAGTACATGAAAGTCCCATAGGATAAGAAATTTCAGCATTCCAAATACACATGGAAAGCTCTTCTGTTTCTTTTAACAAGAGTGAATGATCAAACTGGTTACCTAACAATGCAACTACGTAGGCTCTGAACATCTTTTATAATGATTTACACAAACTGTTTGCAATATGTAAAAGTTCAGGAAACAAAGCACACTCAAAGATGTTAACTCAACTCTTAGGTTTCACCTGAAGTCTAGATCAAGAAGGTATTCAACAAGAGAAATAGTAATCTAAAAGGAAGCTTTAATTCCTCGGCTCCATTTCTATATATGTGGAGCTATAACTCTGGTTTCAGATCTGTATTTATAAATTCTAAATTATATGATCTTAATCTGATACTCTCAAAACTTTAGTGCTTAAATGTGGCACCTTTTTTAGCATAACTATTTGCTGTGATTAACATAAAACACACAGAATCTGGGGACCTCTTACTTTGAAGACTAAAAATGCAGTTACTAAAAAATAATAATTTATCATTAAATCAGCGAAAAATGGTGAAGGCTGAAACAGACAGGTGATGTCCAACACAAAGAACACATAGGAATCTTTGCTAGAGAAATTAAATAAGCACAGAAAATTACTTATCACTAAAGTGTAGAGAGAAATATAAATGCAACTGACAAAGAGCCTCCTTTTCACCCCACATGAAACTATAAAAACTATAGATGTATCGAAGTTCGTGTACTAATTACCAATTACAAGGAAAATGGAAAATAGGAACAAATTCTAAAGCTTTTAAAATCTCTTTTGAGTAGCTTAATAAAAAAAAAAAAAAAAAAAAAAAAAAGCAGCTGAAAGTACTCAGCTCTGCATATTAACTCGCCAATACTGAAAGCCACATGTGACCAGAGAGGTCAAGGGCCACACTAGGATCTTTTGACCCATGGAACTATCCATTTCGGTCTCCAGGCAAAGCTGTGTAGGAGATCATTTTACATAGATATATCAATCATATTCTTCAAGTTCAGTATTCTACCTGCTTCACTTTAGAGAAGACAGGTGTTCATCCTCAAGGCAAATGAAACTCCAAGTGTGTTATCTCTACCCATAGTTAAAAGGAACAAACAACTGTTCAAGCATGTCTTCTGAAAGAGCTATGTTACGTTTATTCTCTTCTTCACAAGAAGGGTATGCATATGTCACTGTTGCAACATCCTAGGTGCAACAGTGAGATGAGGTCATGACAACCAATCAGAAGTCACTAGTGAAGCGTTAAAGTAAACATAGCTGTTGGATCTGCAGCTCTGCTTAGAGAATGCCCCTCCATTACTTCAGCAATTTTCTCAAGACGTGACCTGGCACTGAAATGCCTGAAATGGCACTTGACTCCTGTTTATGCTTCTTCTCAAGATGCATTAAGGTAACTGCACCCTACAAATATTTTATAAAGTATTCATCGGGATTATCCCTCAATTGGCAGTTTCCTGAATTTTCATGCTGTATATGGGGTATAAAATAACTGTAATATGGACCAACAGATTATCCCAGATAAGGCTCATACTTCAAATAGATCATCAAGTTAGTCAGTAAAAGAATACATGCCACAAAAAGTTTTCAGAGGACCACCTGTTGTCTATTATTTTTACATAGCACTTACTCATAAATCATAACACAGGGTAATTAATCAAGCTGTCAGAGAGAAGGTCAAAGGTTATATGGCAGAGTCAGAAGGTCATGCATGGGCTGATAGAGGTCAGGGTCACACTGCATTCCTCATTATCAAGTTGGGATGAGAGAAGGCCCAAGCAAACAAAAGTGAAAGCAGATGGAGAAGTGAGTGAATAAGAAAAGAAAGAAAATTTCAGCAATAAAAAGAAAAATGAAAGACTGTCAACTGCCTTCAAACAGAAAATAGAGAAATATGCTTACAACATAAAGCAACTATAGTTTCATCAATTTATTAATTGAATATAACTTTTCTTGTCCATTTTATTAATGCATACTAAACATTATCAGAAATACACATGCTTCATCACTATGTCTCTTATAAGTTGTATGTTCAAAATTAATTATGGTAAACCAGACTTTCAATGATGAAATATTATTTCAAAAGGGAAAAACAAAAAAAAAAATTAAAAAAAAGAAATAAAGAAAAAAATCAACTCACAACGAGTTTTTCTTCTCCCCATTAATACTGTTTCAAGGTTAGAACAGTAGTTTTAAACCACAGGATAAAGAATTTCTTGAGCATGATACAAAGATATCCACAAACATAAATGTATCATAAAAAGTCATTTTGAATAACAAAACAGTTATAAAATATTCTATTATTACAGTGGCCTGAATTAGATGCAGAATGCTGTGCAAAATTAGCTGTCACCCTTTGCTCAAAATCTTTGTTAATCTCATTTTGAATGTTTGCAGCTTTATCAACACATGCATCAATGTCAGCTCCTTGGTTACTGAACCGCTGCACTTGGAAGAAGATATAATTAAAATGTTTTGGCACAGAAAAGGTGAAATTGTATCTTCCCTCGTTCCCTTAGGAGTCTGTAAAACATGAAAGATATATTGACAAACATACACACTTGTCTCCAGTTCTGACATCCCAGGGCATCAAAGTGCTATTTTAAAAACTCACTTTGCTCTTATCCGTAATATCACCTGATCTGTTTCTAACTTTCCCCCCTAGGTTTTAGAACACTACAATGCTTAAACTTCATAGATATTTCTAATATTTGTCAATAATTTATCTACAGAAGCATTCCAAGAATTCACTACCACCACAAAATAAATAGAATTACCATTTACTATCAAGGATAGAAATAAGATTTACTGCTACAGCTTTATGGAAATTTTATGATGCCTTGCTGCTTTTAACAAAACACAAATAGACACCCACCCTCCAACTCACTGAAGTGAAATGAAGTAAGAGTTCTAACTGGTGACCAGTTGATGTCAGATTCAAGATCCTAAAGATATCTCAGGAACCCTACAGACACTTCTTTATTAAATGATCCAAAGTAGAGTTTGCTCTTCGGATTTATAAGATTTACTCTTCTGCATATTAAGTAAACCATTATATTTTAGAACAATATTCTCCTTGTTTCCTATTGAGATATAGTACAACATAGATTTATAAATATCAACTATCATCAGTACTGGTGGCTTATGGTCATTCAAATATTCTTTGACCCTACCATACTGCATAAACACATGCTTAAGTTGATGATAAAACCTGCTTAAGAACTAGTGTATACCATAGACAAACTATCTACCACAGTATACACAGGGAAAATGATTTGAATAAACTTTGGAGTAATCATCTAGAAAGCATTACAGTTCACTGAGTGACTGCCTAGCACACAGTCCCTGACCTTGATCTAATGTCCCTTAGAGACGTCTGGTTACACCAATCCACAATATTTTTACTTTTTAATACGTATATTGTTTAAACATGATTAAAGTTTTGTGCTCGAAACAAAACAACTAGTGTATACAAATCATTGTATCTTAAAATATGCCATCTTCTCCTGTCCCTTCCAATTAAAGTTCTCTTGTCCGAGATAACTTTATTGCTCAGGGACACAGTATGTTTCCTTGCCTATACTCCACTTGCAAAAGATGAGTACTTCATAAAGAATTTGACATATTCACTGAGTTAATAGTGTATTAAATAGTGACTTTATACAACAAATATTTAATAAGCAGTCCCTATCTATGATACATTCTCTTTGGTAGAGGTAAGAGGATACCTATATTCTATACTTCAGACTCCTTCCCAGTTCATTTTAAGATATTTCTATTCAGTATCAAATTTCAAATAAGACTCAAGTAAAAATCTCTGAAAAGACAGTAAGAAACGCCTAATTTTTCAAGAAAGAGAAGGGCCTTAGAAGGAGAAAGCATAATATTAAAATGTTCCTACTTAAATACACGTTAGAGAATGGTTAACCTTAAATGATAAGCTAAGTTTGTGATTGTTGTAATAGTATGTAAATGTTCTACTTAACAAAGAAAATGTACTGTTTGCAATGTCTATTTGTATGCATTTGCATGTTACACAAGTAGCATCATTTCATAATGTAAGAGAGATGCTTCTAGACATTTATTTCCTAACAAACAGGTGCAACTGAGTACAGCTATGAATTTTCCTTCCCACAGTAACCTATGTCAGAAGATCTTCTCATACTTCTTCTGCTAAATAATTTAATTACTTATGAGTTATGGTTTCTTTGTAACCTTTTAAATGACTAACTCATTAAAATGCAAAAATATGCAAAACATGATGTCACTGGGTCAAACAGCTGTGTTGGTAAAATTATGGCTGTGAATGTCCCCAAGAACATGAAAAT
>NW_022196914.1:39088557-39108557 GCF_008632895.1 Mastomys coucha | reverse complement strand
AGGGATAATGGATCTCACTTACAATACCTACAAACTCAGCTGAGAGCCGTGCAAAGCAAATGGCCATAAATGCACCCATCCTGGCCCAAGTCCTGATGAATAAAAATGAAGATCTTGTCAAATAATAAAGTGACAGGTTAATTTCCAGCACGGAATAGTGTGAACAGGAAAAACACTGCTTTTCCAGTCTGTATGAATGGTGCCACCTATCTGCAGATTAGAAGAAGGTTTCAGAAACACTGATTCAAAACCAGAATAAATACATGTGACATTGCTTAGTTTCATAAATATCACAGGAGTGGAATTAATGATAAAGGCAAATGTAAGATTAGACACACACAGTTGCTTTCGTATAACAACAACAACAAAACCCAGATTCTTTACAAAGGGCTGCTATATCAAACAGTACTAAAGAGCCTCAAGCAGTTGTCTGTGCTCACGCCAGTTTTCATGCTTTAATTCAGCTGCCCTGTGGTTCTTAGCTTTGACACTGAGAGCTGCACGGACACCAGAGATAATTATTCCAACCTTCAGGCCATCAGGCATTCATTTTTGATCATGGCTATGTAAGAGATGTTTCTGCTTTCGAAGTCTTCCAAGTGGATCTCAATAGAGGAGGGAAGAGGAAGCAGCCACATTGGGAGGAAACCAAACCCATGATCACTCTGCATTACGGAAGTATAAACACTGTCAGTTACCACACACACTTGCTTACCTAATAGCTATCTAGAACTGTATGTGCTCTGACTCAAAAGTCGTAAAATCATTTTAAATCTTTGTGCAAAAATATATAATTTTTGTATTTTGATGGCAACACAGATATGACAACATAAAACTAAAAAGAATATATTGTAATATAATGTGTTTTATGAAAAACTATAATCACGAATGTCATTCACAAAAATACATGCAGTCACAGATAGCCCTAGAACAAACAGGCTAACTTTCTGACAATCTACATTTCTTTCCCTGGCAAACATGGAGAAGCACTAGTCCCCACAAAGTGGTACAATAATGCTGAATGCTGAATTCTAAAATTTTAATAGAATTTAGATTTTCTTATTTATAAAATATTAATAAATAAAATCATGGGAAAGAGTGAGTCTTAAACATGCCACTGACACAAAATAGAAAAAAAAAGTTGTAAGAATAACAAAATGTAATTGGCTACCAAATATAGGAGGCATTATAATTATTCTCAACACCTTAAAGAAAGAATGTTTTAAGTGTTTATAGTACCAATACTAATAAACAAGAAATCTGTCTGAAAAAAATTAGCTGATTGAAGAAGACATAATAATAGACACCCTAAAAATAGTCTTGACTTCACATAAAAACTAGTGGATAGGTGGACATAGTGGCACACACCTTAATCACCACATTCATGAAGCAGAAGCAAGTAGATCTCTCTGAGTTTGAGGCCAGTCTGTTCTACATAGTGAATTCTAGGACAGAAAAGCCTACATCTAAAGACCCAATCTCTAAAGCAAATGAACAAACAAGGCAGTATAAGTCATCATTTTTCCAGAGAGAAGAGGAAGGATGCTACCAAATTAGGTATGTGCCAAGGGTCTAAGAATACTCATTCTAATTCCAGAAAAAAAGAGAATTCATTTCTTATAATGAATTTATTTAAGGCAAATGAAGTTATACATTAGCTATTATTTCAATGAGTTTTTAATTTTAATGCCATCTACAAACACGGAATCTCAATTATCCCTGATCTCCAATCCAAACTGGGAAATGAAGCCAAAACATAGTCCCTTGAAAAACTGTCATCCCCTCTCGGATTGAATTAAAAACTAACTCAGTAAGTGTTGTTTTTTAAAACAACAAAAGAAACAAACAAAAATCAAGTTATCCCCCTGCTGAGGAAGTCTTAATATTCATATTCTACAAAATCCTAATGAAACAAAGTCTGAAGAAGTTTTCAAAGCACCAGATCTTACTGACCTTGCATAGCTGAAAGACTTAAAAAGTTTGTGACACATAAAGTGAAGAGCAAGTGATGCATATAAATAACAGAATTCATTTAGTATAAAAAACAAAAACAAACAAAAGAAAACACCCCAATGTACCTTAAAAACAGCATCAGCCAACAGCCTCTAAAATGTTAATGAGCCGGAGTGCCCCTAACACACAGGACCCCATAGAAATATTCTTGCCTGTTAAAAGTAAACAATTTAAGCTGACCATTGAGGTACGGAGCTGTGGTTATAAAACATATACTTAGGAGGCTGAAGCTAGAGGGTTGGAGGTTGGCATCAGCCTGGGCTATGTGAAGAGATTCCGCAACGAGAAAACAAAACAGATCTCTCTGCTTTTTGTGAGTCAGTCCATATCATAAGTAAGAGCTACAAAACAAATACTTACTAATCAAGGTTGGCTGTGTTCAAATGCACTTTATGAGATGATGCACAGATAAGATACAGCAAAACATAAAACACCAAAGGGCTGCAAAGCAAGAATTCATGAAAACTTGGTAGGAGAAAACATTTTTGTAATTTTGATTTTCCTAATCTCTCATTTCTATATTCAATAAATTAACGGGCTAAGTAGACTAATGTTATTTACTAAGTTATCCAAATTGCACAAAATCCTACACAGTATGTTTTATTAATTATTCATGTTTGTGTACAAGTATACCACAGCATGCACGCAGAGATCAGAGGGCAATTTGAAGGATGTGAGTCTCTCCTTCCACCATGTGGGTCCTGGGGATTGAATTTCAGTCATTAGGCTCAGCAGACAGCAAATTTACCTACTAAGCCACTGTAATGGCTTCAATGAGAATGAGACCCATAGGCTCAAGGAGTGACTCTATCAGGAGGTGTGGCCTTGTTGAAGTAGGTGTGACCTTGTTAGAAAAGTGTGTCACTGGGATTAGGCTTGGTGGTTTCAGATGTTTAAGTTAGACCCAAGTATCTCTCTCTCCCTGACGTCTGCTGATCTGCCTAAGGACCTCTCATCTCTTTCTCCAGTACAATGTCTACCTATGTCCTGACACAGACTAAACCTCTGAATTGTAAGCCAGTCCCAATTAAATGCTTTCATTTCTAAAAGTTGTCTTAGTCATGGAATCTCTTTACATTAAAAACTTCTATCTAAGAACGTCATCTTCCTGAAACATGCCCCTACACCTCCCACCCCAAGCTACTTTTTAGTTTAGGTTTTCTGTTTTGTTTTAGGATAAGGTCTTATGATCTCATGCTGACTGAGAACACAGTATGTAGATCAGGCTGGCCTCAGAATCCGTGGCAATCCTCTATTTCAGCAATCTCAATGCTAGAATTATAGACTTGTGTTACAACTCTGGACCTCATGATTCTCAATCTTAAAGAAAATTTCTAAAAAATTATGAACCCCACTTACAGGGTAGCTACTTAGGAAAAAAAGTAAAGTACCACCTATATATTTCATATACATATATGTATATGATTTTGGTGTGTGTTATGTATATGGCATAAGTAGTTGTTAGTGTGGCTACAGGCATGTATGTACATATTTGTTTGAAGACCAGGGGTTGATACTGGCTGTATGTTTTCTGTCACTATCCTGATTGATTGATTGGTTGATTGATTGATTGATTAACTGATTGGCAAGGTCTTTAACTTAACTTGAAGCTCATTGATTAAATTAGACTGCTGCCAATGAACTTCCCCTCAGTTTTCCACTCCCAGCACTGTGGTTACAGATGCAGTTGTTCTGGGGATCTAAATTAAGATTCACATGCTTATGAAGCAGGCCTTTACTGTCTGAGCCAATGGGAAACTAGCTTTAATTTTATTTCATGAATAAGTAATTCTATACCAATTCTATACTGTTCCTTTATGCTATATCGTTATGCTAAAATTACATGGAGTAGAGACACCTGCTTTCCTAAAGAAAAGTCACCTATCAGATTTTCTTACTACCATTGGGAATTCAGTCTTAATCACAGACCAAGAAAAGGCAACCAAAATAAATAAATTAACATCATGTAAGTCATGCAATTGTTTTGAAAATAATTTGGATGATATCATGGGTATTTAGACCTTCAATCTTTGTAAGTTTGAATTAATAAAGGAAAAAACACATCCCAATTTCTTTGTATGATAGCTAGATTCAGCACTAAAGGAAGTCCTGAGCTAACACAGTAATTGGGAAAGTGCTATGACTGAGTACAGCACTTGGAGCCCCTCCCCTGCTCCTGATGTTGAATGTTTATCATCCCTATTTTTGTATCTGAAAAATTTTTGACTCTTAGAAGATGAATAATAATACTAATACCAAAACAAGGTATATTATGATTTCTGGACATGTTATTGTAAATACCTTTGGTTCTTATTACCAACATTTTTTGTCATTTTTCCTTGCCTGTGTATATTACATACTTAAGAGTTCCCAATTGGATACACTGCGGTAAACCATACCTGAAGCATGACTGTTTCTCTCAGTCATAATACAACACCTCATCTATGTATGTTGATACTCAACACATGGATCTTTCTTCCCACATTTTCTCATTGTACATATTTTTATATATACCTTTTTATTTGTCTTTTATTTCTCTTTTGGGGACTTGCATTGCCCTAGGTAGCTGAAGCTCTTAGTGATGACTGTCCTCACTGGTATGCACACTGAAAATGAACTGGATGCTCCATGTAGGTAGTAGAGATAATGTTAAAGGAATATATTTGATAGTCCTCCTTTTTGTACAACACAGGAAAAAAACCTTAAGTAATTTCAGCTGCACACGCACATGCTGAGACCACTCTATACCATCAAGAACCCTAGTACATAACCCAGGAGTGCGAAATAGTAAACAACAACAATAGCTTGGATATTCTGAGAGCCTGCATGTGATAGACACTTTAAGCACTTAGCATGCATTACGTTATTTAATCCTTCCTAACACCCTGCAAGTGTTGATAGTGTTGGTACCTATATTTATCTTCCAGCTGTTAATACAGCAAACACTGGTAGAACTGGAATCGGAGTCTGGTTGGTTGCAGTACTGACTAATAGGGGATCTAGATGATACTGGGTTTTGGAGTCTAATAAATAGTTCCTAATTCTGATTTTTTTTCCCTGTTTTTAAGTACCACAGCATAGACAGACTGGTGGCCCTTTTGGCTCTGCAATAAGCATATGCCACCTCTAAGGGACAGTTTTATTTTAAGAGGTATAATTAGAAATGCCAGTAGTCATTAGCTAACAACTGATTCATTTGTCTGACTTTAACTTGCAGAAGCCCTGTGCACACTGCTGTAGTCTGTCTCTGTGAGACCTAGGTGCATCAGCCCTGTTGTGCCTAGAAGATACTGTTTCCTTAGGGTCATTCATCACTTCTGGAGCTTACAATCTCTCTGTCTCCTCTTTGGTATCTGTGCATGAGACTTACGAAAAAGCAGATTCAATATCCTACGCTTAGCCAAGAAGTTATTAATTGATACCTGTTAGAAAAGGGAGAATATGCTGTCTCCAGTGGAGTGTCACTGGGCACATCCACCACACCCAAAGTTATGCCCCAAGTCCAGGGGAAACTAACAGAAAATGGAGTCTATGGTTTTTGTTATTATGGGCATTTTTTTTTTGTTGGTTGCATTTTAGCTCACTTTCATTCTTTCTTTCTCTCTTTCTTTTTCCTTCCTTTCTTATGTTACTGATTTTGATACTTTTGTAAGTAGATAGACAGACAGACAGATAGATAGATACATACATACATACATACATACATACATACATAGATTAGACAGAATATGAAGTTGAGTGAATAGAACGATGCAGAGGATCTGGAAGGAGGTTGGGGTTGGATAAAATACTTATTAAAATATATTGTATGGAAAACATTTTAAGTAAAAAAACAGCTCATTGCAAACAATCCATCTCCACATAGTCGCTTACTAAAATGCAAGGATGGACACATTTGGACCTTCAGTCAGTCTTTAGCAATGCTCTACCTAGAAGGAGAAAATCATGCTGAAACTGCTTTTGGTTCGTCAGACATCCCAAAAAGTATTTAGCCTTGCTTTCCTGGACTAATCTGAAAGTGGCTCATGCTACAAGCAAAAAAAAAAAAAAAAAAATTCTTTGCTTTAACTTCTTACTGAAGATATAAATTCGGGGACAAAAGTGCTCTGACTAATCACCTCAGGAAATCACTACAGAGTTATGTGACAGCTCACCACAATTGTTTTTTCTGAAAGCTTCATCGGGAGTTCAGGAACTTCAGGATACACTATGATTTTGAATTGTTTCATTGCATTATTATTAGCTTGAACAGAAAAAGGCCAGCAGATATCATCATATAATATTCTAGTATTAATAGTTTTAGTCTTAGTGACATAGGTATAATTCTTGACTTGCCCCTTTTAGTGCCTAGTAGAATACATAAATTCAACGCAACATCTTTAAAAAAAAAAAAACTAAGTAGAAGTCTGTGTTCATTCAGAGATGATGCACCTAACCCTCAAGAGACTGAAGGCCTCAGGGAGTTTAGAGGTCATGGGGACATCCACGTAGAGACAGGGGTTTGGGGAGGAGGTACAGGATGTGGAATAGTCAGAGGTTGGATGGGGGTGAGAATAAAATATGGAATGTAAAAAATAACTTAATTTAAATAAAAAACTAACAGAAACATTTTCTGTATTGAATAGTGCTGTAAACTATTCAAGTGAGAATACAAGCATTGACAAAACAATAACATCTTTAATGAATGCTAGGTAGTTGATGATATATATTTAGTGAATTGAAAAACACAGTCCCAGATAACAGAAAAGCAAGAATCTCCCAGGACGCAACAGAGATGAGATTAGCTGAAATGCCCAACAAAGGAGAGAGAGAACCTAGAGAGACCATATCCAGAAGTTAGGCACAGCTCCTGGTTGAGATGGGGCCACCTACCCATCCCAAAAAATTTTAACCCAGAATTGCTCCTGCCTAAAGGAAATACAGGGACAAAAATTGCAGCAGAAACTGAAGGAAGATAAGCCCACCTGGGGATCCATCACATATACAGACATCCAAAACAGATACTATTATGGAAGCCAAGAAGTGCTTGCTGAGAGGAGCCTAATAAAGCTGTCTCCTGAGAGACTTTGCCAGAGCCTGACACTTACAGATATGGATGCTCGAAGCCAACCATTGGACTGAGCACTGGGTCCACAATGGAATAGCTAGAGAAAGGACTAAAGGAGCTAAAGGGGTTTACAACTGCATAGGAAGAACAACAATATCAACCAACCAGACCCCCCAGAGCTTCCAGGAGCTAACAACCAAATAGTACACATCAAGTGACACATGGCTCCAGCTGCATATGTAGCAGAGAATGGCCTTGTTGGGCATCAATGGGAGGAGAGGTCCTTGGGCCCGGGGAGGCCTGATGCCCCAGTGTAGGGGAATGCCTCAGCAGAGAGGTGGGAGTGGGTGGGTGGGGGAGCATTTTCACAGAAGGAGGGGGGAGGGGGGACAAGAAAGGGGAGTTCAAGAGGGGAAACCAGGAAAAGGGATAAAATTTGAAATGTAAATAAAATATCCAATAAAAAAAGGAAAACAAATCAATATAAACATTCCTCTATGGATCCTTTCATTCTTCAATTAATTAAGCAATTTTCTGAACTGCTATTATGTGAGCAAGCTTGAGTGAATCCTTAAAGGAGATGTTTATATTGGTTTGTGTTTTCAAATCACTAAATATGTATCACTAACTACCTAGCATTCTTTAAAGTAAAGACACTGGGCATAATATTGCCTACCTGTAATCCTAGAACTCATGAGGTGGAAACAGGAATATCAGAAACTCATGGCCATAGGGTATATAGTGAGGTTGAAGCCTGCTGAGATATGCAAGACCTTGTCACAAAATAAGTCAAAAAAAATTCTAAACTTTGTTAAAATTCTTTAAAAGGAAATGCCACAATATAGTCAAATGACCTGAAACTGACTAGTGTCCTAGTATCTGAGACCTAGATTTGGTTTATGAATATTCCAATTTTTGGCATCCTCTCTGGTTTAAATTTTTTTCTTCATTGTTACTTAGCTTCAGAAGTTCTGGTTCCTTCCCATTCCTCCTCTTACCAGATGTGATAGAACTGGTCCCTATTCTGAGGGATATAAAGGTCATTGATAGTAGACCACTTTTAGATAAGGGCAACTTACCATTCAGAAACACTAATTACTTTTGTTGTGGTGGTGGTTCAAATTCCTCTTAAGTTCCAGTAAATAGATATTTAAGATATGATGTATAGTGAGGCAAGTCTCTATTGCTGAAGCTACCATGCACTTCAAACACAGGGCCTCGAGTTCCCTGATCTGGAATTGACCTGAAAGGCCCCCTCCCTGAAGACTAGCTTTCATGATACCAGAAGGGGCCATGTCAGCTTCCAAAGGAGAGAAGAATCTGGCAGTCCTCCCGAGCCATGGCACCTATGAACTACAACAACCAGTATGGCATGATAACCTTAAGGCTGCAGTAGTGGTGCACAAATCTTGGCAGTACTAACAGCTCACTAATTGTACTTAAGGCATGATCAACAAGAGTGGACTCATGCTTGCAACAGGACATATTCCTAATATACCCACGACTAGTGAAGTCATGGATCTTGGAGGAGAACCTACAACTTCCACTTCACTAATTGCTAACTTCACTCTAAATAGCCATCCTCATAGCCACAGATAAGTGTAGTTCTCACCCCTGATCAAGAAAACTTCTCTTCCCAACAGATGGACGTGATAACATACAACTACAACCAATCAAAATGTACACAGAGCAGATAACTGTGCAAGTTGACAGCAGGACAGAGCACTACAACAGAAGGGTATCTGCCTTGTGAAAATAGTCATTAAAGGATTTCATTTCCTTCAAAGAAAAGAGCTCATGAACAATTAATTTGTCCACTTATTAGAATGACATTTAGTACAGGAAAAGTCTAGGCAAAATATGTTCATATATACTTCTAAAAATTCTATACCACCTCAAAAAATTAAAAAGTGAATTTTTAATTGAAATAGTCTTCTGGGATTCCACATATATTATCTATGATCAAGGATAGTCTAGTTCTTTCACTGCAGGACTTCAGAGTTAAATGTGCATAATATAATGACTATAGCAAGAATTCACTGTATTAGTAGTTAGAAGATGAAACAGAAAGCTGATCTTTAATTTAAACTTAATCAACCTGTGGTCATATATAAGCTTATAACTATAAACAGATGAACTGGCTTGATATTCCCAGGAAGCAATTATTATTATAGTAAAAACAATCCTAAAAGAAGCATATGAAAGATGTGAGTGACCCTCAATTATTGAGAGTTAAATGATATTTTAAGTAACAAAATACAGGGAATTAACAAAATACTTTAAACGTTTTAAATCTTAACTTGGGTAAGCCAGGAACATGATTAGAAAATCAGTTTGAGAAGTATTTCACAGAAAAAAGAAGTGTTACTGTGAGCATAACTTTAAATGTAATAGTTAAGATAATAGATATAAGAGCTGAACACACATGTCATACTATGACATATATTAGGAACAAAACAAATCACGAACTTACTCTTTTGTAGACACTTGTATTTTATCCAGTGATGGAATATTCTAAGTAAATCACTGTCTAAATGACTTCTATAAACAATAAAGATAATTACTATGGTAGAAGAGAGGATATTCTAAATGTTATTTATTTTTAAAATCTAAATAGTAACAGTTGTTTGGTTAAAAACATTACTATTGTGAAGAAGTATTTTAGTCTTATATTTGTTGTTTAACTGGGGATTAGTTTTTTTAAAAGGTGAATATTAACTATGTAGATTATTTGTTCTATTCTATAAAGGGTAAATAAAACAGCCAGGGTTTGAGATAGGGTACAAAGAACGTTTCCATGGTTACATGCTTTCCCATATCAAATTAGAGCAGAATTTGTGTACAAGAGGTTTGTTGACAGCCTACATAGGCCATAAAAAGAATAGAAGGCTAGGAGTTTAAAATCTAAATATATGCTGAAAGTCTGTTGAGAAAACGCTGGGTGGAGAGAGCAGTATCAGAAGAGTTGCAGATTACTTAAGAGTATCAGATGTCATTTTGTAAAAAGATCATTTTTTCTTTTAGCTGTGGCTCAGAAAAGTAGCTCCAAATGTATGATCAGCTACTCTTTTCTTTGTTTCCACAAAGACACCTAAATCCAGTGTCCACCAAAGCTATTAAGGGCCATTACTTGGCATATAGTTCAATCATCAGCTTCACCACCTGCCCAATCTTGCAGATGTCACGCCATCATATTCAGACTCTAACACAGGGCCTTCAAAAGGACAGTGTAACACTGCTCCCATACAAGTGCTGGCCAGACAAAAGCTGTGTCATACACCTGCCCCTATTAGTCCTTCTGCTGGTTAGCAGGATCAACTCCCTTATTAGTGCATACAAGGAATACAAGATGGGCTATACAGTACCTCACAAATTATAACATGCATACGTACTCAAAGTAACCTTCTGCAATTTTCAGAAGTGTTTACTTACAGATTTTTCTTTATACATGAGCAAAGATATCAAGATATGTGAGTAATTTCATAATTTTGTAAACTGGTCCACAGAGGATTGGATATTTTGCTCACAGCTCCTGTATTTTGACTACAGATATCTCAGAGTAGAAGATTCTTATAGGATCATTAAAGTAAATTTTCAACTAAAGTGCTAATAGTAGCCAGGATTCTCTTTTAATAAATATCATTATAAATAATTGGATAAAATATTTTATATAATTAAAATAATTAGTTTATAAGAACATACTCACAAAAAACCCACACACACATGATAGAGATCCAAATAATTATCTTTCTCTCAAAAATAGCTTATTAAAACTAGCTAATTTTATGTATGAGTTTTTCAACAAAAATTGAGCTGAATTGCTATTTTCCTGCTGAATAAGATCTAGAATGAAGAGAAACTATCCAAGGTTTACTGAATGGTCAGAGGAGTCAAATGGACTACTGGCAACTAAGCGGAAATATTGTTTCTAGTACACATATTTCTAGTTACAAAGCAACTTTTCTAAAGCAACAGCTTCATACATAAGTTAGTCCATTTGATGTGGTTACTTCAGTATTGTTATAAAACAAACAAAAGTGAGGCAAACTTAGTTAGGCCTTTTCAAACAAAATGGTCACAGTTCTTAACTCTGCTTTGGCCGGAGTGCCTGGTCTTTGAAGAAGTTCCTTGGTAAGCTTTGTTGGGTTGGTTTTGGTTTTTCGAGACAGAGTTTCTCTGTGTAGCCCTGGCTGTCCTGGTACTCACTCTGTAAACCAGGCTGGCCTCGAACTCAGAAATCGACCTGCCTCTGCCTCCCAAGTGCTGAGATTAAAGGTGTGCGCCACCACCGCCCAGCCTTGGTAAGCTTTATTATCATTATTTTTAGTGTAAAGATAGGCTACATTATAACAATTTATTCCTGTATATAATTGTGTTTTGATCATATTCACCTTCTCATTGCTTCTTTTATCTCCTCCCACTCTACATTGGCTCCCTTCTTGACTCCAAAAGTCTTCTTCCCATTTATTAATGTATATATAATATATATACACACATACATATATATATGTGTGCCTATATATTAATGCAGACATAATCTGAATATAGTTATATATTTGTATGTATATAAGATTAATATATATAACTATATACAATTGATATTATAAATTAATAGTAGATTTCACATGGTAGGAAAGATATATTTGTATTTGTTTTTAAGTGAATGGCTCCCAGGACAGGCAATCAGTATGTGAAAGTATAGGCAGGAACATTCATCAAACTTGTAGCTAACCAAGATTGAATTGCTCATGAGGCAAGAAAGGAGAATATATAAGTGAAGACCAGGCTGCTGTAAGCCAAGTGGCCAATGGGAGTAATGGTTGCTAAGTGTTACATTCATTCATAGGTCAAGACTATGAGTAGCCAGAATAATATAGACTATATATTGTAAATTGCATAAATATACAATATATATAGTATCAGGTACCAAGTAAGTAAAAGCACTCTCCAAAATTACTGCCTAATTGGAAACAAGCTTTATGTTTCAATTTACAACAGATGGCCACACTTAATGTATATAAGGAGAGGAGAGGAGAGGAAGGAAAAGGAGGGAAGGGGATGAGAGGAGAGAAGAGGAAATATAAAATTCATGAACTGGACATGGCAACTGTTCCGTGGATAGGGTGCTTGCTACAATCATGAAGACCTGAATTCAGATTAATAGCCACTTAAATCCAGTATCACTCAGTGTGGTTTGTAATCCAGGTACTCTTAAGGCAAGAAGAAAGGCAGAGGCAGGAGAATCCCCAGTATCTCAGGAACTAGCTAGCCTGCTGTATGCAGTGACAAGTAAAATACCCCATCTTAAACAAGCTAAACGATAAAGGACCAATATCTGACCTCCATATATATGCCAGCTATGTCCACCTTATCCACATACACACACACACACACACACACACACACACACACACACACACAGTTAAAAAGTTGAAATTAAATATATCAGTTTTTAAAACATAAGAATCCTTAAATGTAAGAGCTTCTTTGTAAAGCTTCAGTCTACATATTTTCTTCTTAAATCATGGAAATGAATAGCTTGTGAATCTTGTGTGTAGACACTTGAAAGGTCATTGTCTTCTACAGAAATATCTGAGATAGAGTGTTAATCTCCAAATGGACCCTTTACCTCAACCTCATTTTGAGATAGAAAACCTGGCTGGGCACTGGGGCATATACCTTTGACCCCAGCACTCAATAGACAGAGGCAGGAAAATCTATGGGAGTCTGAGGCCAGTCAGGGAGACATAGTGAGAGTCTCTCTTAAAAAAATAAAAAGAAAAGAAAAAACAAAAACAAACAATAGAAATGGTAAAGTCAAGGTTGCAAAATAAAAAGATTAAGCATATTTCTAAATGTGGCAAACAGCAGTTCTAATCCTCATGCAGAAAACCTCCTGGATGCAAATTACTTCTGAACAGCCCTGACAAAGGGTTTTCAAGAGGGGGGCTTAGATGCAAGCAGGTCTAAGGCCAACACCAGTAAGAGAGTAAAACTACAAAGAAGCAAAATCATATTTGCCTCTCAATTCTAGTGTTACAATTAATATCAATGCCAATTACACACATTATTTCCCTGGTGGCTTTGCTTGTTTGCTTGCTCAATTCAAGACAAGCTCTCATAATGTAGCCTAGGCAGGCTAAGAACTCTATATTCTCAAGCCTCAACCTCCCGGGTGCTGGATTACAAGTACCACCATACCTCATTTCATCTTATTTCTAGAATCTTCATGCAAATTCTATGTTGTAATAAATATTTAATCTCAATCTTCCCAGATAAAAAAACACACAACCTTTATATTTATGGTAAGCCTTTAAAGCACTAGAGCTGGGCAGATATCTACCCTCTATGCTATGAATGTCTACGTCACTATCCATAACCCAGATAAACCCACATAGATAGTAATCTCCAAGGAAGAGAGAAAGAAATAAGAATTATATAAATGTTTCCAGGGTACATAAATAATAAATAAAAAATAAATAAAGAGATTAATTAATTAATTAATTAATTAAAGGCAATACTTGTGAGCTAAAGGCAGGGAAAGATAGGTTTCTTGTGAGTTCATGGTCAGCCTAATCTACAGAACAAATCTAAGTCAGCCCAGGCTACAGAGAGAAACACTGTCTAAATAAATAATAATAATTGTTTTAAATAGTTTTAAATTAAGGAGCAAAGTCACATATGATTACTTGAGATCTGTGAGGATCCTCTGGTCTCTCAGACAGCCAGGGCTAGTATTCAGTATTATAATACATACCAACAGACCAAACCTCAACAGTTCTGTCCAAACACTATGTGATTACTTAAGAATGTTTTGGAGTATGACAACATTAATAAAACAGTAGAAAAAGTCCTTCTACTCCTGATCTTTGCAATACATTCCTCCCCATACAACAAAACATACCACAATGTAAAGTATAAGAAGAATATCAGGAAGGAACTAGAAGATAAGGATAAAAGATGATATTTAGAGATAATCAAGAAAGAGTTGGGAGGGGGGACCTACTAACCAGAAAGAAACTAAACAATTATACTTCCTAATCTCCATTTTTTTCTAGGTTGGCAATGTATCTTATAGAAGAGACATATTGGCAAATGTTGATTTGCAAAGACAATTTCTAGCTAATGAAAAATGGAAAAGCAGGAGATGTTAAAAACCAGTAAAAGTAATTTTTGAAAAATGTGAATACAGTTTAAGTTAAATGTCTAGCATTTAAAAATAAATATAGTGTAGTTGGGTGGATCATAAACTTGAGAACCATGAAGTACTCTTTGACTCTAGCCTAGATGACTAATGTGCATGGAAAGCCTCTCTTCCTCAGAATGGGAATACTATGTTACATTTTAATTTGCAGTCTCATGGACTATGAGTTTTTAAAAATTAACACCACTGTTTCTTTAAACTATTATGAAATAAATTCAGCTTCTTCCTTCTAGATCACAACAGAATTAGTCTGTACCTTCTACAAAGTACTATATATTTATTTAGTCAAAAATATGATAAATATGGAAAATATATACTTATATATACCTAAATAAATATATACAGCTATATAAACCTAATACCTATATAAACCTAAATAAATATAAAATACAATGATATTATATTTTGGATTCACTTCAGAATAAAAGAAAATGGTGCTTAAAAATGTTTTGATTTTCATAAATGCTCCATTTCTTACTGCTACTTCAGTCACCTGTATTAAAAGACTTTATTAGTACTATATTTCTTTACTGTACTATTCAAGCTAAGAGAATCTAGTAAAAAAGGAAAAAAAAGCAAAATCTTTACTGCGTTAGCCAACACAGGGACAAGCTAGTAGAAAGGGACTTTTCTGCTTTATATTTATTATTTCTTTCTTCAAAGAGAAGTATCTGCCAGCGCAATCAACAAAGCACCCACTGTAAAAGTATAAAAATGAAATAGCCAACATTTCTATACAAAGTTTGTATATCAGCTTTTTTCCCTCATTTTAAGCTGATATTCATGAATATTTTCTTCATTATAAACATAAAGAGTTGTGAGGTGAGGGAAGAACAGGAACTGCCTCAGCGCTCACGATCTGGGCTCTGCCGTGCCCCTCCCTTCTTACTTCCTATGCCATCTAGGGCAAGACAGACACTCCAAATCTTAATTTCCACAGTTGCAAGAAGGGGTTAGTGACAAGTGCTACACTTCCTCAAATAGCAGCAAAATGTATGGTGACATTTTGTAAAACTGCTGATGTCCCAAATAAACTCTAATAAGAGGCCAAAATATCAACTTTTCAGGAAAAAAACATCATTTTTGTATACAGTAATGTCAAATTAAAATTTAAGTCCCTTAAAATTGTGTCTGCTGTATTAAGATTTCTTTTAGACTGTAATAACTGCTAGAATAAGTTTGAAAGTTTCTTTTTCTTTCTTTTTTTTTTTTTCCCAAGACAGGGTTTCTCTGTGTAGTCCTGTCTGTCCTGGAACCCACTCTGTAGACCAGGTTGGCCTCGAACTCAGAAATCCGCCTGCCTCTGCGTCCCAAGTACTAGGATTAAAGGCGTGCGCCACCACTGCCCAGCTGCAAGTTTCTTAAGTGAGTAAACCAAGAGCTTCAAAGAGCCATGCTTGTGAGCTGACTATTAAGGGAGAAAATTCTGTAGGCAAGAAGAGGTCTACCTGGCCTACAAAGCACAGATGCTCAATATTTCATCTTGGTGGTCTTTGAGAAATACTAGTAAACACTGAAGCTTTACTGCAAAAGATTCTGGGTACTCCATCTCTCACTCTCCATATACTATATGTAGACAAATGAGTAAGGCAAACATGTATACATATAAACCTAATGGTTACTCAGATTGAAAGCATGGTTCTGAGAGCTACTGTACAAGGTACAAAATGTGCTCCATCTACTTTGGCCCTGCCAAGAATTCTGGGAGTTATACAGAGTCAGAGTAATCAATAATTTCCTCAGGAATGTTCTTGTATATGAGCTCCTGCTGCGAATGCACTCCTGATAAGAGATGCTCGAGCACATGGTTAATTTTTATTCTGTAACTCAAGATGCAGTACACATTACAGAACAAATCCAAGAATTCTGAAAACTTCAAAAAGCCTGCAGGACAGAGCAAAACAGTTTTAAATCACTTCACTCACTTATATACGGAGAATCTAACCTTCACATATTGTTTATATTTACATCCCTTAAATACGATCTAACTTCCAACTCTTCAACTACAGTATCAAAATACCTACCATACCATGCCATTTTTTTTCTGAAGCCATATCATCTAAAAGTAAACCACAAATTGTGAAGGCTTAAGTTTACAGAGGGCAGCCAGCCATAATTTTAAATGGGGTCAGTTCATACTCTCCAGATAAAAGACTCTTATTTATGACAGAATACTATCTTCAGTTTTAACATGCCTCACACCAAAAGAAAGTCAAAACAGAGTTAGACTGTTTTAAATGGAAAATTGCTTTTACTCAATTTTAAATGTAACATTAAAACACGCTGACTGGGTTACACTTTCTCTTGAGGACATTTTTCCTAAGTGGCAAAAATAATGTATCATTATCAATTTTAAGTATATACTATAATATCTTAGATTAGTATTTGATTTGCATTCAAATTAATTAATTTTAAATATTTCTTCCTTAGTATGATAAAATATTTAAAGATAATAAAATTCAGAATAATTTCTTAGAAAGGCAAAAATTAACATCCTAATCATATCATATCAATGTTTCAGAAACAATCATCAGTAAATGAGTTAAAATCATTATGATATTAACATGAATCATGAATTGAAATTATCTATGTGGATTCTGGAAGCACTCTGTACATAGAAAGTACTCAATTAAAACAAGAACATAATAAATGAACACTTTAAAACTGTAAAAAAAAAAAAAAAATGAGCTCCTGTTACTGCCTTGAAAAAGACCTTAGCTCAAACTCCGTTTTTATAGAAATTTTACAAATGTAAAGAGTTGATCTATAATGAAAATAGTAGGAAATGATGTCAAATCATATTTTAACATATAAAGTACCTCAAAATAGGAGATACAAATTTCATTTCAAGAAAATTAAACTTAGAATTAATAACATACAGTACTTAATAAACTAAGTCATTATACAAAGGTATTCACACTTTACCAGCTCTTAAGTGAATTAAAACATTTTTGAAATGCGGGTGCAGTTTTGGCAAAGCCCTGGCAAGCACCCACCATGTCTCAATGTATTACAGTTCATACTGTAAGAATTTAATAAAAACATTTTATTTATAAGTTATTTTCTACTTAAAAATAAATAATAAAAAGATGGGAAAATGGTAAAAACATTTTATGCAAAGATGATGGAACAAAATGTAAAAGAATTCTAATGAATGTATTGGCCTATTTCTGTTAAAGGACTCATCTTTAGACTATAATGTTGTATTTCAAAATACCAACTTTCCTATAGTCTATCAAAAATGTAAGTTCTACTGAATAAATAGTCTGCAAAACTGAGAATTTATCTTCTGAGAATGCAGCTGGAATGAATAGAACATTTTGAATTTCAGAGCTAAAAATTTTATTTTTCCTGTCAAAGTAGCAAAGCTATTTGATAATAAACCTTAATAAAAATGAGGTGTTTAGTGAAAAAAATTACAAGTAATAAAGATGTCTCCAAATTTCAAACATAATTGTGAATCTGTCTTGAGACAACTGAAAACAGCAGTCATGATCAATCATCACAGAAGTCCTATGTCAGAAGTGCTCCACATCTCCTTTCCAATGTGTGACTGTAGTCAGAGCAGCAAGTTTTGATGTCACATGGCAGTGTCAATTGTGTACAAAAAGTTAATTTTTAAATGAAAACTACATTACATTAAATTAAAATGTATTATTATTTTATCAATTATTTTCATATTTTGAATAAGTGAGAACAAAGGAAAATAGATAATCTTAATCTTATTGGTCTTCTATGTAAGTATCATATCTAAAACTATTGAAGCAATGGTCCTTATTGCATGTGCTCAAATCCCAAGCAAAGCAAAGGATTTTACTTGCCCATGATCACTTCTGCACATGGTGGTCCAGAAATTAATCATCATCACAAAAATTTTAAGTAAGTTGCAAATGAACTCTCAGAAGTATGATGAAGTCTAATACTATTATTGAATGTAAAAATTATCATTTTCCAGAAACTTAAAGTTTCCTTTTATTACTTTTTATCTCTCTACTTAAAATAAAAAATAGAACAAAGAATAAAATCAGTGTAACTATTTTTAATAAAGTAATTATTTATAGAACTATCTTAAGCCTCAAAAAAGATATTTAATTTTTTTCTGAAGGAATAAAATTATCTATAATGAAAAAATGACTAATTCTCAGCTCTTCAAGTGTAATGTGATAAATTAAAAATGGTAATATAAAGATGCATATTAGCTATACAAAGTATAAGAAAACTTGATGCTATGTTGTTAGACATACTTAAATATTTGTAACAACAATGATGTAGTTTTCAGCTAATACAGCTGTAAATATTCTATAACTAGCCATTATATCATTGATTTAACCATAATACATATCCCAACAACATGGATAATATAACAAAACATAACAGGAGACACACACACAGCAGGAAATAACTACCACACAGAACTTACAGTAAGTTGCTCTTTACTACCTGCTTTGTGAAAAAGTATTGTTCCCAGGAATGGCAATTATATAACTATATAATCCTTCCCAGACTTTCAAAACACATCCAATACAAAAGAATGGGAATCTGGAAAAATGTACATATCAGTGTTCCTTAAGAATTCAGTAATATATGTTGTTTCTAAAATTAGGGAACATCAAACGTGTTAACATGGAATGTACAATGTTGGTGTATTTCTTATACACATTTTCCCAGATTGTTTAAAGATGAGACTAAGAAACAACAACAACTAAAAAAGAGCCACAAATACTTGAATAACAAGAGGATACATCTTATCTTACTTAGGTTTTCAGCAGACTCTGACCTGCTCAGAAACAGAACATTGCACATACTTTACATATATAATGTACTTGGTATTGTGACATAAAACTAGCAAAAAAGCTCCTACTTTAATCAAGCAATCATAATTGTCAAGGTATACGTAAAGAGTGAGACCTAAAATACAGCCAACACTTTAGGCTATGGAGCACACATTATTTCACATGCTGTACTCTCTAGAAGACATTTCTATTGTCATTTTCTTACTGCTATTGTGACAAGGGGAAAATTCTAATAGCTTCAGAATCGCATAGATTCAGCTTTTTTTAAACATCCATAAATCATAAAAACAGTTTAATGCTCGTTTCCTACAAGAATTCACATTCAGAAGAGAATCATCAAAATTTACTACACATGAGATAAGTAATACTGACAGAGTTCTCAGGCTTCACATTTCCCTCAGAATCTTACCATTGATTCACTGTACTACACTCTGGAAGAAAACCTATCTTTTTGTCATAGTATGCTGACTTAGAGCATTTAGAACAATATAAACTTGGCAATAGGTACACAGAGAACTTCCAACACAGTCCGATCAAATTCCAAGTGGAATCTGTTCTGTAAATTAAGGACCCAGCAGGAGTACAACATAGGTTTGGGACTGGGAAGAGGAGCATCGTGGAATGATGGAAACTTAGATGTGATCACTGAATCTCTTCCACTTGTAGTTACATATCAGAACATATTTTGCTATGATTTCTTTAATTAAATCAAAACAAAACCATTAGTATTTGGCTTAGATTATTTCAGAGAATAATTATACATAATTTTCATGTTGACATTATGTTGAAAACTTTACAACTAGACATGTACTTGAAGCAAGGTTTCTTTGGAATTTGTGATGGGCTACAGAAAGTGACTAATGCTGATTAAAAAGGTAATTTGAATGTTTTGTGTTTTGTGAAATATTTGCACATACATTCTCTCTCTCTCTCTCTCTCTCTC
>NW_022196914.1:39063765-39088547 GCF_008632895.1 Mastomys coucha | reverse complement strand
TCTCTCTCTCTCTCTCTCTCTCTCTCTCTCTCTCTCTCTCTCTCTCTCTTCCTCCCTCCCACTTTCTCTTTCTCCTGCCCTTCATAGAAAACACATTCCTAACAATGGTCTTTCTAATCCCCTTCTGAGATCTGAGTTATTTTCTGTTACTCTTCCCTGTCTTTGATCTTCCTCAGTACTGAGCTCACTGTTAACTGTCTTGGGTGGTCTCCCATCAGGGCTCAGTGATCAGTGTCCCTGGCTATTGGCTGCCTTCTAGGGATCCCATGAGCTGCATTCTTACATGCATCTGACAACTTTATTAGCTCACTCAGATTGCGCTTTGGAGCACCTCCCTAGCACATATACTCTTTCTCAAACAATCACATTTTTGTAGTTGACTCAGAACAAATAATTATATGAACACTTCATGTGTTAAACTCAATAATAAAGTCGAAATGAAGAGAAATCTCACATTATGTATAAGCCAGAGCTTGGTTTTCATGTTCAGACTAAAAAAAATCAATTCCAGATTGATTTTTATGTATATATCGTTATTGTCAGAGGATTAATTGATGAATTTTTCATTTGATGAGTCAGGTGGAATAAGCTCTAAGGCACTTAGCGAGCAGAATTCTAATTTACTCTGGATCTTTGCACTCTACAGTAAACTCATCAATTTTGATATTTTTTCTGAATTTACTTTTCCCCAAGATTTTCAGAATAAGACTTCTAACCAGAACCAAGGAAACTTAGAGCTGCCAGTAGCTCTGTATTTTTAATTACACTTTCAGAAAGATATTAAAGCTATATTTAATTATCTGTCCATCATGGATTTTTATATTATCATACCATAAAAAATCTACTATTTAGCTAGTTATTATATTTTTATTTAAATATATTCTGAAAAAATACAATAATAGCATTGATATTATGACCTGGCAATGTGACCCTAGACTTATTAAGATTATGAAATCTTATTGTTTCCAAACTCATATTTTTATGATCAATAAAATGCTGTAATTTCTAAGTAAAATATTTTAAAACTAAATACACATTATTAATCAAGGGTTACATTAAAAAATAATATAAAATTTTACTATATACTTTCAAATGTTTTAGGAAAAGAAAAAAGAAAAATGCTTCTTCATATTTCTTATTTAACCAACATAACATCTTAGAAGATAGCTGTGATTTGAAGGCCTTTTATGTATTACTATTTCATGTAAAGATGGAATTTGAAAACAAAAGAGCATATATGCATTAGATACATATTAGTAGTATGTCTTTATTTCTATATCAAAGCCCTTAAAAAAAATTCTGCCTCCTTTTGTAAAGTTTTTTGGGAGTGTTACCCAAATGGTATCATTTCATCTTTACTGTTTTCCATATATTTTTCTTTTCTGTATCTTTTTGCATTGATTCTGTGTTCTAATTCTAATCCAGGTACTAACAGATGTGATAGATTGCTCTGATTCTGTACAGTTAATCTTCTAAAAGGTCCTATATGTAGAGTTTCTATAGTAAGAATGGTGGGAACATCCTTCTCCTGCATTTAAATTAATCAATGGGAGTCTTTGAAAGCCATAAGAGTGTGTTGTGATGCTCTGATTCTCCTGGTGCTGTGAGTGGCATCCACAGAACTATCAGCGTCAAGGATAGGGGCAGGAGGTCATGTTCAACTGAGACTCATATAACCTGCTACTTCTCTATTCTTGCAAGCTTCCTCCTTTCTATCTCGATGACCTTGTCACTTTCCTTCATTACTCTGTCTTCTGCAGAAAGTAGAGCCAATAATGGCAGCATCTTCAGGAGAGAGAGAATAGCTTGGAGCATGAGCCAAATGAAAAACTAAGCTCAAATCCCTTTTGTTGGCCTATGGCCTAAGAAATGAATACAAGAGCCTGGGTTACCTCCGTACTAGCCCATTCCAAGTATAGTACTGTGTCTAAAAAATTCCAAATAATCAAAGCATGATGGGATGATAAAATTCCCAAATAACATAACTTTTCTACTCATTGTGAGCAGTTTTGTTGTTAATTCACACCTGCATCCTAAGACTTACATTTATGTCTTTGTAACAAACTAAAATTTACAACTGTTCTACAAATCCTATGTAAAGGCCAAATGCAATGAAGTAATGTTACTTAAAAATATTACAGTGATTAAACTATCTTAATACTGAATAATCTATAATCTCCCAATTTAATAAAAAACCTTTTAGTTAATGATAAACCAAAAAGGCTTAGTATCTGTATAGGAAGCAAACACCAAACATACTCTCAAGATTAGTCCATATAAATAAGTCTGTCACAAAATAACCCTCCATAAGATTCTCATTACAATTCCAGTAACTCCCAATTTCTCTCTACTCAAGACAAAGGGAAAACAAAATCAAAATGCATAACCTAAAATATACATCTCCCAAGCCTTACAAACTATACCAACGCTGAGGGGTGTTTGGAAGTAAGGAGTGTTCCACTTGTGAGTAGCAGCCCACATTCCATCAGCATAGCTAATATGGAGCTAGGAGGATTATCTCTGCAAACAATGTTGTAGAAAAAATGAAGAACTAGAAAATAAGAAAGTAGGTTTGCCTTTAAATCATAAAGGTCTACTGTACAGCATAAAAGCTTATTAAGCTTTACATACTGAATGTACCAGTAAGAATACATATTTCATATTAAATTATATGCAGTTATTGGTTAAAATACAACATCTACTAAGCATATGAATGTACCAGTAAGAGTACTTTTTTTATTAAATTATATACAGTTATTGGTTGAAATACAATCTCTACTAGAACAACTCCTTCATTCAAAATAAATTGAATTTATGAGTATTTGATTGTGAAAGGAAAGCAATGCATTAAAATAACTTATTAGAAAATTTATTTGGAAGGACAAAGAAAAGTTCTTAAACTATTAAACAAGTATAAAAAAGTGATTTTTGTTAGCAGTATGGAGAACAAGAATGAGTCATAAATCCTTTTATCTCTACAATAATAAATTTATACCTTTAATCATGAGTAATACAAACTTTATAATCTGTACATAAATATAATCTACAAAAAGACTTATTGATAAAACCAATTGGTATTTGGAGTAACTTGGGTTGATGGTTAACCTTTGAAACCCAATTTTCCATTGCCCTCTGTAAAAATCTTTCTGAAATCCATCACCAGAATAACTGAGGTGACCTAATGAAGCTTCCATACTTGGGATCCATCACACTAATGATACAGACATGAATGCCTAGAATACTGGACTGAACCTGGGGGTGACAAGACCATATTGAAAAAAATGTGTCTTCATGATGTTCACCTCTCTTATAATTGCTGAAGGTAGGGGAAATGGAGAGAATACACATCACATGGCATGGTTACTATTGTAACTACATGATTCATCAAATAAATAATTTCCTCCTCTGAGGTTCTCTTGCTTTCCATACTGCCTTCCATACTTGATCAAGGACCAGGAGTTTTGTAGCTACAATCAGGAGCTTCCTGTATTTGTTCTAGAAAACCAAGCACTTCATTAGTTTGTTTACCTTTATGTAGTAATACTGCCATCTTGTGGGCTCAAGAATATTCTTGGTAAACAACATCAAAGGTGGTTGCATTGTTCCAACTATAGGCATAAACACAAACTTGTCTTTGCTTCAGTTTACTTTTGAATACATTGCCATATGCAGCTCTTGAGTATTCCTGATAATGAGTAATTTAGTCATAATTTAGTTCAATATTAGTAATAGTGAACAGACTTTTACATGATCATATAATTAATCTAGTCAGAATCTTGGTAAACCACAAAGGAGTCCTCTAGCAGATCCCAAATAGGTCCAAAAATCTGCAAAGAAACCTTAATGGATTTAGGGAAATAATAAAGAAATGAAAAAAAGTGATGACATAATAATTTTTCATTTCTCATTTCTCTCTCTTTTTGATGTAATGATTTTCATACAAAAATCTGTGAAAGCCATGCAATCCCAGAAGAATTAATAAAGACAAGGATAGAGCATAAAAGAACAGGCTATCATGAAGAAGCTATGTTATGGTCTTATTAACATCCCATTTCTCTGTTCTGACCCTCAGTTAAGATGTATATATTAGGTATTCCAAATAAGACTTTAAAAGAAAATAACTTTGATATTGAAGAAAATTCTCAATTCTACTTAGAAAGAGCATTCTGGTACTCCACGAACAAATGTCATAGAACAGAGACCCAAGGAAAGAAGTCAAAGGTTCATGAGGTACTCTTTTGATAATTGCTCACAATTATGCCTTTACTCAGCATTATCAAGCGAGGCAGTATTCCAAAGGACAGTGTGCTGTGTGTGCATCGTGTTTCCCTACTGCAGTAGACTTGAGATATAAGTACTAAGCTTATTTTACAGACAAGAAATTGTTCATGAGAGACTGGAGAGATAGCTCAATTCACGAAGTTCTTGTTGTGTACCCACAAAAAATCTGGGTGTGATGGAATACAGATGATATTTCAGTACTAGGAAAGTGAAGGTAGAAGGATCCCTAGGGTTCACTAATCAGATAGGCCCAGGACCTAGAAAGAGATTCCATTTTAAAAAATATATAAAAGGTTGAATTGGACATTGAAAGAACATGTAGGGAGCTATAAAGGGAGATGAAAGGGAGAATAAGAGGAAGAGATAATGATAAAAGTGAAAAATTTTCAAAAAAAATATGCTAAAAGATAAAACAAGGCTGTGACTCGAGTTTAAAATGATGTGAAGTCATAGGATCTGAGTTCAAAGCCCACAACTCGTGTACAAAGCTAGGAATGACAAGATTTAAAATTAACCTCAGTGCTAGTATAGATAGGGTCACTGACAATCTACTCTACCCAAAAAACAAGATAGCAGCCTGTCTTTTTTTTTTTTTTTATGGGAGTTGAATTTTTTTTATTAGATGTTTACTTTATTTACATGTCACACAATATCTCCTTTCCCAGGTTCCCCTCCAAAAAAAAAATGAAAAAAAAAAGAAATAAAATAAAAAAACAAAAACGAAAACAAAGCCCTGTTCCCTCCCCCATGCCCCTGCTCACTACCCCATCCTCTCCTTCTTCCTGGCTCTGGCATTCCCCTACATGGGGACATAGAACCTTCACAGGGCCAAGGGCTTCTTCTCCAATTGATGACCTACTTGCCCATCCTCTGCTATACATATGCTGCTAGAGCCATTAGTTTCACCATGTGTACTCTTTGGTTAGTGGTTTAGTCACTGGGAGCTCTGAGGGAGTTCATATTGTTGTTCGTCCTAAGGGGCTGCAAACCCTTCAGCTCCTTGGGTCCTTTCTAGTTCCTTCATTGAGGATCCTGTAATCAGTACAATGGATAGATGTGAGCCTCTACTTCTGTATTAGTTGGGTACTGTCAGAGCCTCTCAGGAGACAGCTATATCAGGCTCCTATCATCCAGCACTTGTTGGCATCCACAATAGTGTCTGGATTTGATGATTGAATATGGGAAGGATTCCCAGGTGGAGCAATCTCTGAATTGTCCTTCCTTCAGTCTCTGCTCCATAGTCTCTACAACTCCTTCCATGGGTATTTTGTTCCCCCTTTTAAGAAGGAAAGAAGTATCCATACTTTGGTCTTCCTTCTTCTTGAGTTTCTTATGAAAGTGGTTTGTACTTTGTGTATTCCGATCTTCTGGGATAATATCTACTTACCGGAGAATGCATACCATGTGTGTTCTTTTGTGATTGGGTTACCTCACTCAGGATGATATTCTCCAGATCAATCCATTTCGCCAAGAATTTCATAAATTCATTATTTTTAATAGCTGAGTACTACTCTGTTGTGTTGATGTACCACATTTTCTGCATCCATTCCTCTGTTGAGGGACATCTGAGTTGATTCCAGTTTCTGGCTATTATAAATAAGGCTGCTAGGGACATAGTGGAGCATGTGTCCTTATTACATGTTGAAGCATCTTCTGGCTATATGCCCAGGAGTGGTATAGCTGGGTCCTCTGGTAGTACTATGTCCAATTTCCGGAGGAACTGCCAAACTGATTTCCAGAGTGGTTGTACCAGCTTGCAATCCCACCAGCAATGAAGGAGTGTTCCTCTTTCTCCACAACCTCACCAGCATCTGCTGTCACCAGAGTTTTTAATTCTAGCCAGTCTGACTGGTATGAGGTGGAATCTCAGGGTTGTTTTGATTTGCATTTCCCTGATGAGTAAGGATGTTGAACACTTCTTTAGGTGCTTCTCAACCATTCAGTATTCGTCAGTTGAGAATTCTTTGTTTAGTTCTGTACCCCATTTTTAATAGGGTTATTTGGTTCTCTGGAGTCTCACTTCTTGAGTTCTTTTATATATTGGATATAAGCCCTCTATCAGATGTAGGATTGGTAAAGATCTTTTCCCAATTTGTTGGTTGCCGTTTTGTCCTATTGACAGTGTCTTTTGCCTTACAGAAGCTTTGCAACTTTATGAGGTCCCATTTGTCAATTCTTGATCTTAGAGCATAAACTACTCGTGCTCTGTTCAGGAAAATTTCCCCTGTGCCTATGTGCTCGAGGCTCTTCCCCACTTTCTTTTCTATTAGTTTCAGTGTATCTGGTTTGATGTGGAGGTCCTTGATCCACTTGGACTTGAGCTTTGTACAAGGAGCTAGAGATGGATCGATTTGCATTCTTCTGCATGCTAACCACCAATTGAGCCAGCACCATTTGTTGAAAATGCTGTCTTTTTCCACTGTATTGTTTTAGCTCCTTTGTCAAAGATCAAGTGGCCATAGGTTTGTTGGCTCATTTCTGGGTCTTCAATTCTATTCTACTGATCTACCAATGGCAGCCTGTCTTTAAAAATATTATGGAAAAGGATAAAGATTCTCTAAGTTGACTTCTGGCCTCCAGATGCACATGTGTGATTGTTTATCACACCCATGCACACACAGTCTTACATCAAATACATACATACACACACATACATATGTGCGCACAGAGAGAGAGAGAGACAGAGAGAGAGAGACAGAGAGAGACAGAGACAGAAAGAGACACAGGTAGAAAGACAGAGACAGAGACAGACAGAAAGAGAGAAAGTATTCATAACTCTTCACAACAGCTAATGTTAAATGTTAGTAAAGATGGTTTAAAGCACGCAGCAGTTGGGAAGTTGAGGCAGAACAAAGTAAACAAGGCTAGATAATAAGACCCCATCAGAAAAAAATTAATTTACTTATGCACCCAGGTAAGATCGATAACTAACAATATAGACATGATTATATCATTCTGAATTAATAGGAAAAATTATAGAAACTATGTGTGAAAAATAGGCAAGAGCAAACTGTCAATTAGAAAATATTTTATTATGAGAACAACTAAATGAGAAATAGAAACTATTATAATTTAAATTTTGACATTCATTTATATGCCAAATAAAAAGCAAAGCTGCTCTTACCAAGCATACATTTAAACCTAGAGAAACTATAAAACATGTATTTGTAACATATCATAAACATGACTAATAACTAAATATTAATTATGCTTTACAAAGTTTAAGGTGGTGACATAGCAACATTCTCAATTGATGATATTTATGTTTCAAGTGTGGTTGAAGGCAGAACTCACATTAAGTTAGCCTCAATAGTCACATGTTTTTACATCAATGAATATGTCTAAAAACCTTTACCTTGGTTCTTTGAGATCTGAATATCAGATAGCTGATAAAACTATCTTTTTCCTGCCATAATTTCCTAAATCAATTACCAAAAACAATCCATAGCAAGGTGTGCATACAATGCATACTTTGCATTGACTATCTGAAAATTTCTAGAGAAATACATACTCAACAAAGGGCACTCACTATTAAAATATTCATCAAAAAGGTCTTCCAAGATAAATAGTAAAAGCAAATGACATTTCACAAAGTAAAATAAATCCATAGCTTTAGAAAGGAGCATTTATAGCAGAAAGCAGAAACAGTACGGATTACCCAGTGTGTATTTTGCATTCTTTGATCATTTCAGCCATTTACTGTAATGAAAAGACAAGTCCTAATACTAACCCATTCCCTGACACATCACCAAGATGTTTCCTCATTTGCTCATTCAGTGACTGTAGCAAGCACCAACACTCAAAATTGAGTTTGTCAACCTCAGTTTTAGACCCTGCTGACTTCTCCAGTAGAATATTGCATAGAACTGCAACAGTGTACAATGGTTTAGAATTTTATCTCATTAAATCCTCTGAAAAATGGAATAAAGAGGCATTATCATTATGAGTAGCAAAGTAGACTCACATGATGTTCTTTTCCATAATTCCAGAAGTACTGGGAAATTTCTCTTTCTTGTATGTCTGAATTAATCACAATGATCTAAACAAATGAATTAATGAAGGAATACATTTATTTCTCATATTTTCGTCCATTTACCCATTCACTAAGTATGGGTGAGTATAATACAGTGGGTCTTCTTACATTTGTCATCTCCTTCCCTGTCCTATACAGACCCAAAAAGATGGTTCCTTTCAAGGCTTAACTCTCATCCTCTGATGTCCTCTCTGCATATATTCTCCCAAGCCTCATTTATGGTTAACTCAGCTAACTAATCTCTGTTCCAAAATTATATCACCGAAAACTACTTCATTCTTAACCCCATTTGTGGAATTCTGTTTATATAAATTAGCCAGTAACCAACTGAATTCATCATTGTATGCAAGCAAAGGAAAATTCCACCTTTCTAAAGTCTGACACTGATGATACTAGTGTTCTCTTCTGTACTTAATTACTAGCAAAAAAAAAAAAATCAGCATGATAGACAGGTGTTTCATTCCTCAGCACCATTTATTGAAAATGCTGCTTTTTTTCCTTCAACAGTATATGTTTTGGCATATTTGCCCAATATCTGATGGCTGTAGTTATAAGTTTGGATCTTCTATTTTGTTCCACTGGGCTATCAAGCAATTTTTGTGCCAGTACCATGCTCTTTTAATTACTAAAACTCCGTGATACATTTTGATCTGGCACAGTAGTCTTTCCAGTGTTGTTCCTTTTGCTCATGATTTCTTTTGCTATCTGGGTCTTCTCTCATTCCATATGAACTTTTTTCTATTTCTGTGAAGAATATTGCGGGTATTTCAAGGGGAATTTTTAAAATTAATGACAAAAGTTTAAATTAAATACTACTGAGGTGACAGAATATCAGGAACAAATCACTAGCTACATTTGCTCACATACAAAACCAACAAATGTTTTCACTTAGGCAGAGGAAGAAACTAATGTAGGAAACAAAAAAATGAGAGAATAAAGCACTAAGTAGGAGACATAGGAATGTAAAAGAATGTGCAAAAGAATGAACAAACATGCAGGTGATGTGTGATGTTGTTGCTAACTATCTAGTTGAAAACATCTAGAATTATCTAGGAAATGAGCATCTGAGTCCACCTGTCAGACGATTTTGATTATACCAACTGAGGTGTAAAAAACCCTCCTTTATCCCCAACTTTCCTGGCACATTCCTTGTTCTCTTCTTGACTATGGATATAATACAACCAATTGTTTTAAGTTCCTCAGATTTATCTGCAATGGTGGATTGTAACCTGAAACTATTATAAGGCAGAATAAGCCTTTATCCCTTAAGTTGCTTTTTATTTATTTTTATTTTTTTATTTTTATTTTTTTGGTTTTTGAGACAGGGTTTCTCTGTGTAGCTCTGGCTGTCTTGGAACTCACTCTGTAGACCAGCCTGGCCTCAAACTCAGAAATCCACCTGCCTCTGCCTCCTAAGTGCTGGGATTAAAGGCGTGTGCCACCACCGCCTGGCCTTAAGTTGCTTTTATACAGGTATTTTGTTATAGCAATACACAATGACAAAACTCATAGTCAGGTCTTCTATTCTGTACACCAGTCTATGCATTTGCTTTTGTGCCAGTCCCATACTGTTTTATTCACCACAATTCTTTACAGTTACTTGAATTGGGTATCAGTAATCCCGTGGCATTGTTATTTTTGCTCCAAATTGCTTTGGCTATTCTTTTATGTTACCACATTAATTTTAGGAAGTTAGATGATGATGTTGTTTTATTTAGATTTTTGTTTACTCTTTTTATTTCTGTAAAGAATGCCATGGAGATTTTGACTGGGATTACACTAAATCTATAACTTTCTTTTGATAAGAGAACTAAGCCAAGTGTTGTCAATAAGTAAAAGAGTACAAAGAAGAAAGATGAGGCAAAACAACCTAAAGAATGAGGAGAGATTATAAAATTAAATGGTTCCCTCAGAGTGGTGTAAGAGTCTCTAGTTTCACCCTCTCCCACCTAATTCCTTTCTGAGTATTACACAGTGTGAAGATGGATGAAAATGAGATTTTAATTATGGGCCTCAACTCATTAGGACCTAGGGAAAGACAACTACCATCAGCTAGTCTCCAGAAAGCCTAATCATTACCCAGTCCCTCTTCATCCTGGCCATGGGTGCCCAGCACAGAGCTACTAGCAGTCCGTCAGGAAACTGTTTCCTTTCCATTCACTGGACTCTTCGCAGCCAGCTCCCCATACAAAGCACATATTCTTCTTTATACAGTAAGACTCTCACGAGGAGGCCTGCAAGTGAGTCTGCCTACCTCTCAGGTGATACATAAGATAGCGCAATTGAGTAAGAGAATCACTCATTCTCACATTTATTATTTATTAGTTACAAATTATTTATTAGTTATACTGATCTTTACCTTCTTTTATTCTTTTCTAAATTTGGGTAGGGAAAAGACAGCTGCATCTAAGTTGAGGTGTTAAAATATAAATGTGTAACTTAGAATTGAAATGCACCAATTTGATACTTTGAAAACTTGCTAACTTCGGAGTGAAGATATGTAAGGAAGGAGTTGGAGAGCAAAGAAAAGTGAAGAATGGAGAAGAATAAAGATCACTAATGTCTATCTATCATCCATTCAAATAAGGAACTTTCTGCACAAAAGTTCTCCATAGACAAAGTAACTCTGCAGTTTCAGACTAAAACCTGAGATTGCCAATCTTTTGGTTTTTTTCCTACATTGCAAACTCTTGCTTTTTTCTCATTGGAAAGCAGCTTTTACTTCAGCAAAAATTAGGAATTGTGAATAGTTAACAATATACATCCATTTAAACTTAGAAACCAAGATGGCTCTGGGAAATTTACACCTTTGATTAGTTCTGCAGAGTTCTGGAAGTTACATGAAGATCAGACTTTGGCATCAATGACACTGCAGAGATATTCATCCAAAATATGAGCCAGAAAATGCTCAAGAGCTGTTTAAATAGAAAGCAGAGGCAATTTTAGAGTTTGACTTTTCACACTGAGATGTTCTTTGAGGTGAGTGTTAAGAACATGTACAATGTCTGACAAGCCCTCACTACTCTATATCCAAATTTCTCTACTGCACTCAGAAATGAGACATAGAACTTTATTTCTACTGTTGCTCTCATTTTTCCTCATTAAAAAAATGCTAAATTTTATACATTTGGAAGTATATCTCTACAAACCGTAATGAATATCAGTGAAATATGCCAACATGAACAATCCCTCTGTGGCTCCTTCAAAATCTCTAAAGTGGAAAGATAAATCTGAATATATCATATATAATTTTTGTAAATTTTTTCATACTTTTAGGTGATAAAGCTTATATATCTAGTTTAAATATTTCCTATGCCAATACATTAATGACAGATGTATCTATCCAATAAAACCCAGTATATGAAACTAATAGTTCATAAACATTCAAGGTCTAAACATGGGATATTTTTAAATTATGCAACTGGTGGTCTAACTAGTATAGAAAAAGAAAGGCTGAGCCGGGCGGTGGTGGCGCACACCTTTAATCCCAGCACTTGGGAGGCAGAGGCAGGCAGATTTCTGAGTTCAACGCCAACCTGGTCTACAGAGTGAGTTCCAGGACAGCCAGGGCTATACAGAGAAACCCTGTCTTGAAAAACGAAAGAAAAAAAAAAAAAAAAAAAGAAAGGCTGTTTTGCTAGTACTTTTTTTTCATACTATTTTTCTAATATGCTCCATATTTTTAGGTGAAAATAATTACAATTCTGCCTATGTAAAAATGTTTTTATAAATGGATATACACACACAACTCCTATACACTATAAAATAATTTTCTGTTCATATCCTATCCATTTTTACTTTTCCTGGGACTAGTTACCTTTAAATAAATGATTTGGAGAGGTCAAAGGTGACTCTCAGGGAATGGTTCAAGAGGTCTCACTTTCCTGAATTATAGCCTACAACATCTGCTTAGCAAGCTGGCAAGTAATATGTAGCCAAAATAGTGCATTTCATTTACGGGGGATGATCAGACTTCAGGAATATGACAGCTGGCTATTTGCCTATAACCTTTTTGGCTGAAGAAAAAAAAAAAAAGAACTTCATCCAAGGGAGAATAGTGCAAAATAAGTGTGCCAACACCAGAAACATGGAGTGTGTAAAGAAAACAAGTTGCTTTGGGATAGCAATGGTTATTGGCTATTTCTTGCCAAAGGAAGCACAAAATATTGTTCCAAGAACTTTAATTCTCTTGAAAATGTCAGTCAGCAGTTATAAGTCACTTCATATACTCTCACATGCACTCTTAAACTAGATATGGGCATGTCTTTTGGAGGATGTCCACAGAAGGTCTGGCAAATATTACTAGGAAACATTACCCTGTCACATATACCAGAAGCTTCAACTTGGCTTCATGAATCAGCACATTATAATAGTCACATGACAAGACAGAAAAATGACATGGAGTTTAGCTGAATTGAGAACTGAATGGACTTTGTAATATTTTTAACTATGTATCATAAATTCAGAAGCCTCAAAACATTGTGGTACCTTATTATTTCCAAAGTCAAAACTGAGCACCAACTACTAAGAAAACACAGATGTACTACAAGATCTCCAACTGGAAAGGCTATTTGAAATTTCTCATTATTGATCTTTCCATGAAATTATAAAGGACTTTGGAATTGAACGTACTGTACTTTACACTACAGAGGCAATGATGAAGCACTCTTCTTACGAGCACCTGTATCGCATAGCTACAGATACAATGAAGACAATGGAAACAACAGCTAAGATATAAAACTAGAAGCTATATTATCAAGCACAGCTGAAACAAAAGCAAACTCATCCTCCAGTTACATTTGTGTAATTGTGTAACTCATCTCAATGAAAGCCAAATGTGGCTACACCCACACTAATCTTAAACTCTTACATAGTGGTAGGTGTGCAGCAAGGCAATACTTTCCTGTATTAGTTTTCTTACTTGCTACTGTGACAGGATTCTGACATATACAAATGAGGAGAATATCATTTTAGCTCATAATTTCAAGAAATTCAGTCCAGATGATAAGAAAGGCAGGACATCTGGAATGATTCTTTTATTTTTCAAAATTAATTTTAAAATTTTCTAAAATTTTTAATTATATGCATGTTTATCTATGAATGTATATGTGAACACAAATGCATGGGTCCAAGGAGGCCAGAAGAGGGAATCAGATAGTATTGAGCAGTAGTTATAGGCAGTTGTGAACCACCCAAAATAAATGTTTGGAATCAAACTTATACTTCTGCTAGCAAAGCACATGCTCTTAACTGCTGAGCCATCTTTGCAGTCTCCAGGTGGAATGGTCCTGTCCTCGGTAACAGAAGCTTGCACAGCCTGGCCACATTTTGGGAAGAGGACACAGAGAGCCTTGACCAGATGAGAGGCTTGGGCCATAATCCTCAAAAGCCAGTGTCCAGTGATTGACATCCAAGCCATGGCTCTGACACTAGACATTCTGCAGCATCTCAAAACAGCACCAAAAGCTAAGGCCCCCAAGTGTTCAAACACATGAGCCTATGGAGACGATTCATGTTCAAGTCATATCACAAATCATTGCCATTTCTGAAATTATACCAACAACATAAAAGTGACTTACAGAGTTTGGAGTGTAGTTTAATTCATACAGTGCTAGCCTAGCATCCAAGAAGCTCTGAGCTTGATTCCCCAGCACTGCATAAATTGAGCACTGTGGTATACACCTGTAATTCCAGTACTCTGCATGAGGATAAAATCAAGGATATCCTTGTTTATATCATGAATGAATTTAAGGCCATCGTGGCATATATGAAACCCCGCCTTAAACATGAAAAATAAGAACTTAAATACTTATACATAAATAGATAGTGAGAAATTCCAACAAACAAAGATTAGAAAGAAGACTTTAGGTGTTAGTTTATATAGTCCTTGGGATCAACATCTGAGGTGAAGGACTCCAAATAACAACAGAAATACAAATGTATTAGCAATATATAAGAGAACAAGCTGAGTTCAAGGAAAGACAAAAATTTCAGTTGATACAGAAATACACATTAAAGAGAAATCCCAAGTCTGTGATTATTTAGAATGAGCTTTGGATTTATCTCAAGTGAGCTTAACAGTCATTATCCCTAAAATACTTCAAATGGCAAGTCCCCATACACATATTCCAATTCTATTATTTGAATATTACACAGAGATAACGACAGTTACCCAGAAACTTCAGAAAGCAAATATGTTTCTAGGCAAGCAAATTTAAAAGCAATGTCCCCTGATATCCTTTTCAGACTACCAGCAGTCTGTGATGCGTTAAAGTCCCTCTCCCACGGTCTTTAACACACACACACACAAACAAACACCCCAGTGTAATATGGGGTTACTCTATAATTGAAGAATGATGTCCCTTCTAGATATCATAGGCTATCAAATAAAAAGTCTAGTACTAAAATAGGTTATTACTTTTGGAGTCATTGGTCAATGTGATTCCATAAACTACCAGTACCTTCACCACAAATTATAGGCTACGGCCAACCATTTTTGCTTGCCTTCCAGAACTTATATGGTAAGACTTTACAACTGAATCCACCATATACTCAAGACATATAACATGTAGAAATCAGGTTGATACTAACTGGAAGCTTTAGCACTGCTAGCTACCTTTTATAGTGCTACAAGGGTCTATGCACACAATGGAAGGAGCAAGAGTCCTCAAGCTTACCTAGTTGTGACCCATGTGAGCTATATTAATGACTAACATAGAAAGGGATGGCTGCAACTGCAAGAATGGCACACATGTCATAGGAGTAACCAAACACTTTTAAAAAAATGGACTTAACCCTTGTTCCACAAGATAAAACCCTTATGGTTATGTGTGTAAGAAAATGTGACAAGAAAGATCACAGACACTGCTACTACTATTCTGCTAAATGGACACAGTATTCCACAGTATTCAACCAACTCCTGATCACATATCAGTAACCCCCATAAACTAGTGTATTTATTACCCCTCACCACAGAAGGTCTGTTTGCAATGGATGATGTATGCAGAGACCTGCAACTAGATATCATGTAGTGAATAAGAAACTGCAGAGTACTCAGCCCTAAATGGGATGTCTACATTTTATATGTTCCTTCCAAATTCAAGGACCATCATGAAAGTGTAGGTAGAATGACTGTTAAAAGCCAGAAGCAATAAATGACTACATCAAAATAGTGTTTCCTGTATAAAGCAAGGTGCATGCACATATAAATTCACAGAAGCTATGACAGCTTGTGTAAGATCTGTATGATATTAATATTGACAAAATTCTTACATACAAAGGGAAAGTAGTCATGAAGTCACAACTCTAGAGAATAAGGTATTTATAAGGCTGAAAAACACAAAGGAGTATAAGGGTAGCACAAAATGGACTCAATAAATCATTACAAAGATGAAAGGATAATATGGACCAAAAGGAGAAAGAGTGGATCTGGGAAGACTTAGGTGGAGGGATGGAGGATAAATATGATCAAAACATGCTGTATGAAGTTCGCAGAGATTCAGTAAAAAACATTTTTTAAAAGAAATATGCTCTTTATGATCACTTCAAAAAGGCACTTCTTTAAATATTCATTCCATCCTTATTTCTAACACAGTTTATGAGTTTTGTGCATTTTGAACTTCAGATAAGTGAAATTAGTGATTGACTGTTTTAGCTCAAAAGGTAATTTCAGAGTTTAATCCAGGGCCCTTTCAGTAGTTATGCAAGTTTGCTCAGCTTAGTGCAGTATTTATTCCAGTAAATAAAGGTAATCATTGGAATTTATAATTATAACTAAGAAATATAAAATGATTAGAAAATAATATTGCTGATGGTGAGAACTGAGAAAGTTTTAGTTTTTAGCTACGTGAATAAATATCCTTGGTTTGAAGAAAACAGTGGTGTGCTGAGGTTACCTCACATGGCTCACGAAAGTCAACTATTAAAATTCACAAATTTCATGAGTTGGCAATTAGACAAAATCACTACTTAAAGATACACACACACACACACACACACACACACAGACACACACACACACACGTGCACACACTAGACATGAAAACTTAGAAAAAATGCGGAATAGCCCTGAACTCATTGGCACAGGAGATAACTTTCTAAACCAAACACTACTGGCATAATCACTAAGATCAACAATTAATAAATAGGACCTCATGAAACTGAGATGTTTCTACATGGCAAAAAACAGCGTCATTCAGAAAGAGTGGTAGTCCACAAAACAGGAAAATATTTATACTATCTAAACATCTGACAGAAGGCTAATATCCAAAAATACATAAAGAAAACAAAAAAAAATACAATTACAAAATGAAGTACAGATCTAAACAGAGAATTCTCACAGGAAGAAACTCAAATGGCTGAGAAACACTCAAGGAAATCTTCAACCATCAGGGAAATGTAAACCATCACTACTTTGGGATATAATCCTGCAACAAATTGTCAGAATGGCTAAGTTCAATGACACAAGTGGCAGCTCATGCTGCGAAGATTGCAGAGTAGGAAAGATATTTATTTATTTCAAATAATCTTGGTTTTTATTTATTTTTATATTTTTCTTGTGTAAATATTCTTTTTTTATTGGCTATTTTCTTTATTTACATTTCAAATGTTATCCCCTTTCCTGGCTTCCCTCCCTCTGGGAAATACCCTATCACATCCTTCCTCCCCCTGCTTCTATGAGAGTATTCCTTCACTCATCTACCCATTCCCACCTCCCTACCCTTGATTCCCCTACACTGGGCACCTATGGAGCCTTCTTATGACCAAGGACCTCTCCTCCTATTGATGCATGACAAAGCCATCCTCTGCTACATATGTAGCTAGAGCCATGTGTTCTCCTTTGTTGATGGCTTAGAATCAACAAACGGGAAGTCATAAAATTGCAAAGCTTATGTAAGATAAAGGACACTGTCAATAGGACAAACAGGCAGCCAACAGATTGGGAAAAAATCTTTACCAACCCTACATCTGATAGAGGGCTAATATTCACTATATATAAAGAACTCAAGAAGTTAGACTCCAATAAAACAAAAACCCTATTAAAAATGGGATATAAAGGTAAACAAAAAATTCTCAATAGAGGAATACTTAATGTCTGAGAAGCACCTAAAGAAATGTTCAACATCCTTAGTCATCAGGGAAGTGCAAATCAATACATCCCTGCGATTCCATCTCACACCAGTCAGAATGGCTAAAGCCAAAAACTCGGGTGACAACAGATGCTGGTGAGGATGTGGAGAAAGAGGAACCCTCCTCCATTGCTGGTGGAAATGGAAGCTGGTACAACTACTCTGGAAATCATTTTGGTGGTTTGGACACAGTATTACATGAGGACCCAGCTATACTGCTCCTGTGCATATATATACACAGAAGATGCTCTAATATATATACTCCACTATGTTCATAGCAGCCTTATTTATAATAGCCAGGAGCTGGAAACAACCCAGATATCCTTCAACAGAGGAATGGGTACAGAAAATGTGGTACATTTACATAATGGAGTATTATTCAGCTATTAAAAATGATGAATTCATGAAATTCTTAAGCAAATGGATAGAACTAGAAAATATAATCCTGAATGAGGTAACCCAATTGCAAAAGAAAACACATGGTATGCACTCATAAGTGGATTCTAGCCCAAAAGCTCTAAATAACCAGGATACAATTCACAGACCACATGAAGCTCAATAAGAAGAAAGACCAAAGTATGGGTGCTTCGGTCCTTCTTAGAAAGAGAACAAAATACGCACAGGATCAAATATGGAAATAAAGTGTAGAGCAGAGACTGAAGGAAAGGCCACCCAGAGACTCTCCCACCTTGGGATTCATCCCATATACAGTTACCAAACCCAGACATTATTTTGGTTGCCAGGAAGTTCATGCAGAAAGGAACCTGATATGGTGTCTCCTGAGAGACCTTGCCAGAGTCTTACAAATACAGAGGCAGATGTTAGCAGCCAACAATTGGACTGAGCACGGGGTCCCTAATAGAGGACTTAAAGAAGGGACTGAAGAAGTTGAAGGGGTTTGCAACCCCAAGGGAAGATCAACAATATAAAACAACTTTGATCCCAGGGACAAAGGAAAAGATATTTATATATCTTTTATATTTATATATCAACAAAGGAAAGATATTTATATATTGCTCGTGGGAGTATAGCCACTATGAAAGTCAATACGGAGTTTCCTCAGAAAGATGGCAATTCCTATGTCAAGATCCAGGATACCACTCTTGGGCATATACCCAAAAGATGCTTCATCCTTCCACAGAGATACTTGCTCAACATGTTCAATGCTTCTCTATTCATAATAGCCAGAAATTGGAAACATCCTAGATGTTCCTCAATAGAAGAATGGATAAAGAAAGTGTGGTACATTTACACAATGGAGTATTAGCTATTAAAACAAAAACAAAAGAAAATAACATCATGAAATTTGCAGACAAATGGATGAAACTAGGAAAAAGGAAACACCCTGAGTGAGTTATCCCAGATTCAGAAAGGCCAATAGTATATTGGTCTATGTGTTCTCTTATATTTGGATATTAGCTATGAAGGCAACAATAACCAAGCTAAAATACATTGAACTGCAAAGGATAGGTGTAGAGTAATGGACTAGAGGAAACATAGATTTCCTGAGGAAAGAGAAATAGAATAAATGGTGATGAATAGAGGGCTGAAATGCAGGATCAACTCAGCAGTGGAAGGAAAGAGGATTATAGGAGGGAATAGTAGGAGAGATAGATAAAATTAAAGGGCATTTGAGGGGTAGTATAGAAACCTCAACAGAAGAAACTTCCTAAAATATTTACATGGAGGCAATCTAAATGAAGTCTCCAAATAATGGGGGAAACAGAGTCCCAACTGGACATTTCTTCTCACCAAACAAAGCTTCCAGTAGCAGGTTTGAGTTACAGGACAAATGGGCTGCTGCCAATATAAGACGTTGCTCTATACAAACAAAGCCCATTTGCTTCAGGTAAAAGCTTCTCTGATGATAGCTGAACAAGACACTAACCTATGAGTATAGCAAAATGTCATTAGGAGTCATTTTCACTCTCATTATTTTTAGACCAGTACTTTTTGGTTTTATCATAGGTTCCTGGGCTATTCCCTTTGCTCTAACAGTAAAGCCACATCTCTTGAACACCTATACGACACACTAAACATGGAAAAGTTGAGCTGGTGCCAACTAAGAGTCTTAATCACTACTTGATACTTTTGGTAGAGGAATATATCCTGGATACTACCAAGGAAAAACCTCGCTACAAACCTTTAATTTAAATTAATGGTGACACAAAGCATGTGGGAGTAGCCAACCAATAACTGATTTGCCAGAACTCATAACCTGGCACTGCTTAGATGACTAAGAACCTGAGATTAGATAGCCCAGAGACCTAGGACAAAACCTAAAAGTACGAGTCTAAAAAAAGAAAAAAATATATAGCATGAAAATGACTCCTGATAATATTCTGCTATACTCATTAATCAGTGCCTTGTTCAGCCATCATCAGAGAAGTTTCCTTCTGCAGGGGATAGGAACGAATACAAAGACCCATGTGTACTGAATTAGCCTGATGTTATTCATATTCTAATGCTAATGTTGGTTCCTCAAGACAGGTTGTCCCAGAGATGAGAGTCCACACATAGACACTATATAACCTTGCACACAAGTTATTTTTGATTGGTAAATAAAGATGCTGACAATAAATAGCTGGGCAGAAGAGACATAGGTGGTAGGTTTCCCAGGCTCGGGGGGTCAGAGGAGAACCATAAGGGGAAGAAAAGGTGGAAGAAGGAGAAGCTGTCATGGGTTAGGTGAGTCTTAAAAACATGGCCCTGAGCGAAGGAATTAAGCCAATTGGAATCTAGCCAAGTGGAATTAAGAACAGCCCACAAGAAACATAATAATTCGGAGTTATGGATAGGAACGTAAATTCTAATAACTGAGGGTAGATACCTGCCCAGCTCGAGTGTTGACTAACGCTTATTGCAAATATAAAGGTTGTGTGTGGTTATTTATCTGGGAAATAAATGGTCAAATGTGGTGTAGAAACCCTAGATTAGGATTAAAACTTTGTACTATACCTAGAGCCAGATATTAGGCAGAAAGTAAGAGATTTTGGAATGCTCAGCGCTAAATGGGATATCTCCTTCCACTGAGAGCTCACGGAACCCCATGGAAAGGAAAGAGAAACAGTAGTAAGAGCCATAAGGAATGGAGGACACTAAAACAAGGTACTCTAAATCAATAAGAGCAAAGCTCATAGAACCTCAGAGATTGAAGCGGCATGCACTGGGCCGGCATGGTTAGGAACCAGGTGTTCTAAGTGTTTAGTACAGCTTGCACCTTGGAGTGTTTATGGGATTCCTGAGTGTGCAAAAGAGTGAGTCCTGATTCGTGTGCTTTCTCATGGGCTGTTTTCCTTCCTGGGGTTGGTCATGTCCACCTCTGAAGTGATAGTTTTTGTTTTATCTTACTGTACTTCATTTTGAAAATTAAAGTGAATGGATGAATGAAAGCCTAGCAATTAGTACAAAGGTGAACAACTGTGAATTATCACTTATCTTCTGGGAGAGGGAAAACTATTTTTTTCCAATACAGTGATACTGGGTATATCAACCACTGAGGACATACCTCCATGTTCAGGTATAGTTGACCAACATAAAAGTGGATGCCATAGGTCATTTCAGTGACGGTGTTATGTTTGGCCTTTTGTTTTGGATTTTTTTCCTTTTGAGGAATAGCTCTATCTATCTATCTATCTATCTATCTATCTATCTATCTGTCTGTCTGTCTGTCTGTCTGTCTGTCTATCTATCTATCTATCTATCTATCTATCATTTATTTATTTATTTATTTATTGCTTTTTTTAAGTTTTTGTTTGTTTTTTTGATAAAGAACTTAAGGTAAGGTAGGTAAGGAGGGGAGAGAATCTGGAAGAACATGGAGGAGGGGAAGAATATGACCAAAATATAAATTTAAAACTGGTTTTAAGCCAGGCAATGGTGGCACACACCTTTAAACCCAGCACTTGGGAGGCAGAGGCAGGTGGATTTTTGAGTTCGAGGCCAGCCTGTTCTACAGAGAGAGTTCCAGGACAGCCAGGGCTATACAGAGAAACCCTGTCTCGAAAAGCCAAAAAACAAAAACAAAAACAAAAACATAAAAAGACTTGTTTTAAATAATAAAAATATAATATTACCTGGAAAGAAAAATAGAAAAGAAAAATAAATTACATAATCCTAGAAATAAATAAATTTTCCACTTCTCATTTCCTAAGTATTTTACATATACTAATATTCTTAAGTTTTCTGATGTATAATAGAAATACTATATTATGAAGAAATACTGTACATCTCTCCTCCCACCATGTTCAATTATATAGCATTGGTAGCCTGAAAATTGCTACGGTAAGATATAGAAACTGAAAGCACTGTCAAGTAGAACATTATTGTTTGTTTCAATGGTCTTCATCCAACTAGTGAAGAAATGTTATTGATGCATATAACAATAATGAAAAGGAGGGGACATAAATTTGAAGAACAGCAAAAAGGGGTATGTGAGAAAGTAAGGAAGGGAAGAAAGAAAAGGGAGAAAAAATGTAATTATAATCTAAAAAGAAAAAGAAGCATGTCTTATGCTTAGTTGTCACACTGTGACAGACATTAAGAAAACAGTCATCTACTTTAACCCATTATTTCTGTCAGTGCCTATAACCTAGAGACAGACTCTCTACCTGGGAACCCAGTGGCCACTATCAAGTATTTGCTTCCTGAGCTGGGAAGCAAATAGTTGATCCTTATTTTGCTTCCAGTCCTCCATTAAACTTGATTCAGTCTCATCCACAGCTCTGTACCAGCTTTCCTACAGAAATGCGTCCTCCCACTCTACAGCCCTTCCCTGGAAACTCCACCAAGCATGAAGTAGATCCAGCTATCCTCTCTCTGTGAACTCCGGGAGTCTCCACTTTTAGCTCATCCCCATTCTTTTCTGTCAGCCACTTATACCTAGAAGTACTTTTCTACTCAAGATCCCCAATAGCCACACCAGACAGGGACTTAGCAGCATTCTCTCCTAGGCAGCCCAGGGCTATCACACTTTCCTAAGATTCACAGTCCAACAATAACAGAGGAAGAGAACTTCCACCCAACTAATAAGATCAGATATCAACAACTAGAATCACAATCATCCCAAATCACACGGACACAACAATAACAGCTAAGGCAATATGCCCACGCCAAAACCTAATAATCCTGCTACAGTAGAAATGAGGAAATGCAATATAGCTGAAACACAAGAAAAAGACTTCAAAAATAATAATTATGAATATATTCAAGGACCTTAAAGAGAATATGGATAAGTTGCTTGATGAAGCCTTTGAAAACAGAATCACACTATGAAAGAAATAATAAAAGTAACTAACAACATGAAAGTGAAAATTAACCAAGGAATATAAACATTTGAGGGACGGAAGGAGGGAGGGAAGAGAGAAGGGAGGGAGGGAGGGAGAGAGAGAAAGAGAGAGAGGAGGGAAAGAGAGAAGAAAATTACAAATGGAAACTTTAAAGTCAAACAAAACCTACAAAAGAAAATGTCTCTATCCTAATGAAAGAGGCCTCTAGTAAGTTTCGCAAACCAAACACCAAACAGAAAAACACAGAAAAGAAACGTCCCATGTCCCATTATAATCAAAACACTAAATGTACAGAAGAAAGAATGTTAAAAGTTGCAAAAAAAGGAGCAGACCTTGGGCAAAAGGTCCACAACCAGTCCCTCAACACCCAGAGGAAGCTCCACTCCCAGGCACTCTGACACGCCCAGGATTAGAGGTGAGGAGGGCCCAACATCTGTGCCAACACCAGGACTAACTGGGACCAGTGGGACCAGGCACACAGGAACTCCACTAGACCAGTGGCATAGGTTCCTTCAGGTCTCTCTGGGCTGGTGTTCTGAGCAGACCTTGGTTACAGGCTCCACAGCCAGTCCCTCAACATTCAGAGGAAGCTCCACTCCCAGGTGCTCCAGCAAGCCCAGGATCACAGGATCCCAGAATCACAGGACACAGCTTGACTCTGAGGAGTTCTGACATAACCAGGATCACAGGAAGGACAGGATCCAATCAGATTTAGCAAGGGCAGGTAGCAATAGAGAAAACCAGATGGCGGGAGGGCAAGCATAAAAAAATAAACAACAAAAACCAAGGTCACTTGGCATCATCAGAACCCAATTCTCCTACCATAGCAAGTCCTGGACACACCATTACACCAGAAAATCAAGATTCAGATATAAAATCACTTCTCATGGTGATGATACAGGACTTTAAGAAAGACAAAAATAGCACCCTCAAAGAAATACAGGAGAACACAGGTAAACAGCTAGAAGCCCTTCAAGAGGAAACACAAAAATCCCTTAAAGAACTACAGGAAAACAAAATTAAACAGGTGAAGGAAATCAGTAAAACCATCCAGAATCTAAAAATGGAAATAGAAACAATAAAGAAATCAGAAAGAGAGACAAACCTGGAGATACAAAACCTAGGAAAGAAATCAGGTGATGCAAACATCACCAACAGAATACAAGAGATAGAAGAGAGAATCTCAGGGGCAGAAGACACCTTAGAAAACATTGATAAAACAGTCAAAGAAAATGCAAAAAGCAAAAAGCTCCTAATCCAGAACATCCAGGAAATCCAGGACGCAATGAGAAGACCAAAGCAAAGGATAATAGGTATAGAAGAAAGTGAAGACTCTCAACTTAAAGGGTCAGTAAACATCTTCAACAAAATTATAGAAGAAAACTTCCCTAACCTAAAGAAAGAGAGGCCCATGAACACACAAGAAACCTACAGAACTCCAAATAGACTGGACCAGAAAAGAAATTCCTCCTGTCACATAATAATCGAAACACCAAATGCACTAAACAAAGAAAAAATTTTAAAAGCAGTAAGGGAAAAAGGTCATGTAACATATAAAGGCATGCCTAATTACACCAGACTTCTCACCAGAGACTATGAAAGCTAGATCCTGGGCAGATGTCATACAGACCCTACAAGAACACAAATGCCAGCCCAGGTTTCTATATCCAGCAAAACTCTCAATTACCATAGATGGAGAAACCAAGATATTCCATGACAAAACAAAATTTACACAATATCTTTCCACAAATCCAGCCCTACAAAGGATAATAGATGGAAAACATCAACATAAGGAGCAAAACTACACCCTAGAAGAAGCAAGAAAGTAATCTTTCAACAAATTCACACAAACCTAATTCCACTTCTTACAACAAACACAACAGGAAGTGACAATTACTTTCTCTTAATATCTTAATGTGGACATTAATATTACCAATATATCCTAATTGATTGAAATCCAATAATATGAGGAATTAGAAATTTGTTGTCATACAATGGTCTCTCTAATTTGATAATTGGAGAAATAGGTCCAATATTGTACAATCTATATAC
>NW_022196914.1:39054873-39062132 GCF_008632895.1 Mastomys coucha | reverse complement strand
CTCAGAAATCCGCCTGCCTCTGCCTCCCAAGTGCTGGGATTAAAGGCGTGCGCCACCACAGCCTGGCTATTTTACAAGTTTTAAGGAATATGATAAAAAAGATATTGTAGGTATTGGAGGGGGTCTCTGAGAGGAGTTGGGGTACAAAAGGGAAACAAGAATGTGATTTAATTCTATTTACTTAAAATATGTTTTTAAATGTGAACAAATTCAGATAAATTGAAATCATGTAACTTTTCTCATCATAATGCCATAAAAGTTAAAAAAAAGAGAAAAAAGTGGCAAAAGAAGTAACATACAAACACAGACCTAAAAAACTAACATCTGATTTTTCAACGGACTTTATAAAATCCAGAAGGAACAAAAAGGATATTCCAAAAATTCTAAGAGACCACAGGTGCCAAGACTATTGTACCCAGATAAACCTATAAATAATAATAGATGGAGACAGAAAATATATTTCATAATAATAAAAAACTTGAACAGTATTTATCTAAAAATACAACTCTATAGAAGGTACCAGAAATAAAACTTCACCTGAAAAAGGCTAACTACACCCAAGAAATGAATAAACCAAGATCATCAAATCGAAGTAAGGATTGGGGGAAGACCCATACAGTAATTAAAAAAATAACAGGAACTAATAAACAATGCACATAGAAAACTTTCAACATCAATGGTCTTACTTTCTCAAGTAAGATGATATAGACAAATCAGATTCAGAAAAAGGATCAATTTATCTTCTGTATCCAAGAAACATACCTCACCTTCTATGAAAGCCATCACCAAGAGTAAAAAAGAGAGAAAAAGACATCCCAAGCAAATGGAACAAAGATGCAAGTTGGTATAGCCATTTCAATATCTGACAAAATAGGCTTCAAACAAACTAAGAAAAAGTAAGAGATGTACACTGAATCCTCATCAAAGAAATAATTCACCAAATGATATTGCAACTCTTAATATTTATGCATCAACACAAGACCACCTAAGTTCATAAAAGAAACAGTACTAAAACTTAAATTACATATTAGCCCTCACACACTGAGAGTTGGTGACTTCAATGCACTATTTTCCCAATAAATTGATCATCTAGACAAAACTAAACAAAAATGTCGGTGTCATATGATGACATAAATCAAATGGACCTACCAAATACTCATAGAACATTTCACCCAAACACAAAAGAAAATATCTTCTACTCAGATCATGGAACTTTGTCCAAAATTGATGATATACGTAGACACAAAGCACGTCTGAAAAGACACAAACAAACAAACAAACAAACCACCTTTATCCTAGATGAACACCATGGGTTGAAACTGGATCTCAACAACAGCAGGAACTTTACAAACAGCTAAAGTAACAATTCACTACTGACATGAGTCAAGAAAGAGATTAAGAAGTAAATTTAATACTTTTTTTTATAATTCAATGAAAATGAATAAGAAAAAGTACTCCAAATTACAGGACATTAGGAAGGTGGTTCTAAAAAGCAAGTTCATGACACTAAGTACATACATCAAAAATTAGAAGAGTACTTACCTTTAAATCTTACCACACACTTGAAAGCTCTAGAATAAAAAGAAGATAACATCCAAAGCCAGTAGAAGTGAGGAAACAATGAAACTATTAGGTGACATCAGTGAAATAGAAACAAAATATACAGAGTAAATGAAACAAAGTAGTGTTTCTTTGAGAAAATCAGTAAGATGGCTTAACCTACAAATTTACTTCAGCACAAAATTCTACCACACTGAAAGGACGAATTAATACCTATACTCTTCAAATTATTTCATAAAATAGAAAGAGAACAAACATCTCACAATGAGGCAAAAATTTCATTGATACATAAACCACACACAAACTAACACCCCTTGATTTACACACATACAAAAACTCTCAAGAAAATGTTTGCAAACTAAATCTAAAAACCTATCAAAAACATTATCCATCAAAATCAAATAGGATTCATAACAGAGATGCAGGGATGGCTCAGCATACATAAATGGACAAATATAATCTACCATATATAAACAGATGGAAAGACAAAAGCACATGACCATTTAATTAGATGTAGAAACAGCCTTTGACAAAATCCAACATCTTGTCATGATTAAAAGTCCTGAAGAAACTAGGAATATAAGAGAAATTTCTCAATATAATAAAGATAATTTACATCAATCTCACAGGCAAACCTAAATGGAGAGAAATTCACAGCACTTCAATTAAAATGAGTAAGAAGACAAGGATATATATCCTCTACATGCCTACTCAGTATACAGTACTTGAGGTTTTAGCTAGAACAGTAAGACCACTGAAAAAGATCAGTGACAAACAAATAAAAAAGAAAGAAGTAGTCACAGTAGCTTTATTTGTATATGACAAGATTTTATACATAAAAGCCCCTAAACTCCATCAAGGAACTTCTACAGCTAATGAACACTTTCAGAAAAGTAGCAAGATACAAAATTAACAGGGAAAATTCAGTAGTCATCTTATAAAAATGAGAAGTCAGGGAAAAATACCTTTCACAATAGCCTTAAAATACTAAAATATTTTAGGCTAATTCTAAGAAAGCAAGTGAAAGACTTATACAATAAAAATTTTAAGACAATGAGAAAAAAGGTCAAGAAATCAGGAGATCGAATGACTCATGGATAGGTAGAATTAATATATTGAAAATGGTACAAAAATACTGAAATAATCCCATACATCCTATTGGATCACCATGACTACGGCTGGTCTGAACCTGTGCCCTGAGCGGACCTGCAGCACTAGCTCTGCACCCACTCCTACAACACCCAAAAGGAGTCCAACTAAGAGGTGCTCTGAAATGCCCAGGATCACAGAAAGGCCACAACATTTGCCACAACACCTGGAGTATCTGGGTCCTCCAAGATCCAGGGATGCAGGAACCTACACACAGCCAGTGGCATGAGTTCCTTCTGGTCTGAATCTGCACCCACAGCAGACATGGAGTGCTGGCGCTGCACCCACCTTTAAAAGAACCAGAGGGAGCTCTACTCCCAGGTACTCTGAAAACCTCAGGATCACAGTATCAGAGAGGAAGCTCCACTTCCAGGAAATGGGACACACGGAGGAGCACTGGAGCTCTGACACACTCAAGATCACAGTTGAGGCTACAACATGTTTCCCAACACACAGCACAACTGGGGCCCCCACAGGAAGCAGGGAAACAAAAATCCCCACACAGAGGCACAGGTTCCTTCCAGCTTGCACCTGTGCCCTGATAAAACCCAGGGCTCTGGCTTCCCACCAATGCCTGCAACACCCAGAGAATGCTTGACTACCAGGAGCTATATAACACAACAGAATCTCTGGAGCTTGGTCACACCAGGATTTCAGGATCCCAGAGGCAGGTGGACTTCCAGGAGCTCATAACACACTGTTATGTTATCTCAGCATAACAGGGAAGAAAAGAGAGAAGGGAGAAGAAGAGAAGAGAAGAAGAGAGGAGAAGAGAGGAGAGGAGAGGAGAGGAGGGGAGGGGAGGGGAGGGGAGGGGAGAGGAGAGAACAGAAGAGAAGAGGAGAGAAGAGAAGAGAAGAGAAGAGAAGAGAAGAGAAGAGAAGAGAAGAGAAGAGAAGAGAAGAGAAGAGAAGAGGAGAGAAGAGAAGAGAAGAGAAATAGCTGCCCTTAGTACATCTTTCCCTACATTAGAACTGTCATCCTGTTGTTTTCTTAGGTGAGTCAGGGGCTGCTTTTGAAGCATACAGTGTATCAGTTCAGAAATGCACTGTTTAACCATTAGAGAAATTTTTACTTCATCTTTTTATGGTCTGTATTATAAACATGTTTTCATTAATCATTTAAAATTCTTTCTTCAAAGTTTACTTTTGAAGTACAGAACTTGCAATTTGGGCTCCAACTTTTAGTTTAATAGTTCCACATTCAATTAGAAGGGGAAAAGGCTTTAATTGCTTTAAAATTTTAAGAGTTCAATTTTAATTGATTGGTAAATATAAAAATTGAGAAAAATAAGTAATTAAAGGATATGTCTGCAATTCTATAATCATTTACTAAACGTTAGAAATGATTATTAAATCACTATAGTAAAATAGCATAATAAATAATACATTATAGAAAATCTTTTTAAATATAAAAGAGAATATGCAGACTTAAAATATAAAAGAAATAAATAACTTGGGATGTAAACTAAATGAAGATGAAGGTTTCTTGCATCAACACCTAGTAATACTCATGTATTATTTGTAGATGTGTTAGACCATGAGACATGCATTAGTACATTTGAAGACCATGTAGTAGGGATTTCTCTTATAATCCACCTTGTCCCTCCATAAGACTTAAAATACATTTTCATCAGTTGTGGTTGTAATGGTCTCCATTTGTTGTTGAGAAAAGTTTCTTTGATGAGTGGTAAGAATAAGACTACATATTTAGATCCACCCATTTCCCCAAGAATTTCACAAATTCATTGTTTTCAATAGCTGATTAGTACTCCATTGTGTAGATGTACCACATTTTCTGTATCCCTTCTTCTGTTGAGGGACATCTGGGTTGTTTCCAGTTTCTGACTATTATAAATAGGGCTGCTATGAACATAGAGGAGCATGTGTCCTAATTACATGTTGGAGCATCTTCTGGCTATATGCCCAGGAGTAGTATAGCTGGGTCCTCTGGTAGTACTATGTCCAACATATTAAAAACAATGAACTTATGAAATTCTTGGGGAAATGGATGGATCAGGAGAATATCATCCTGAGTGAGGTAACCCAATCACAAAAGAACACACATGGTATGCACTCTCTGATAAGTGGATATTAGCCCAGAAGATCGGAATACACAATGTAAAATCCACAATCCACAAGAAACTCAACAAGAAGGAAGACCAAAATGTGGATACTTCATTCCTTCATAAAAAGAGGAACAAAATACCCATGGAAGGAGTTGTAGAGACTAACTATGGAGCAGAGACTGAAGGAAGGATAATCCAGAGACTGCTCCACCTGGAAATCATTCCCATATTCAATTATCAAAACCAGGCACTATTGTGAATGCCAGCAAGTGTTGAAAGACAGGAGCCTGATATAGATGTCTCCTGAGAGGCTCTGACAGTACCCAACTGAAGTAGAGGCTCACAACCATCCATTGGACTGAGTACAGGGTCCCCAATGAAGGAGCTAGAGAAAGGACCAAGGAGCTGAAGGTTTTTCAGCCCCTTAGGATGAACAACAATATGAACTAACTAGTACCTTCAGAGCTCCCAGGGACTAAACCACCAACCAAAGAGTACACATGGTGGGACTAATTGCTCCAGCAGCATATTTATAGCAGAGGATGGCCAAGTTGCTCATCAGTGGGAGGAGAGGCCCTGTGAAGGTTCTATGCCCCAGAACACAATCACAAAAGAACACACATGGTATGCACTCTCTGATAAGTGGATATTAGCCCAGAAGATCGGAATACACAAAGTACAATTCCCCACAAGTGTACAGGAATGCCAGGACCAGGAAGTGGGAGAGGGTGGGGTGGTGAACAGGAAGAGGGGGGAGGGAACAGGGTTTTCGTTTTGTTTTATTATTTTATTATTTTTTTTTTCAGAGGGGAACCTGGGAAAGGAGATATTGTATGACACGTAAATAAAGAAAACATCTAATTAAAAAAAACAGAATATATATTTAGAAAGTAATTAGGAATTATGCTGGTTTACTAAGTAGTGGCTCTTCTAAATGATCTATGACTTCACTAGGCTTAGGAAGGTGGCTAGGTGCCCAAGTATGATTTCCCCTTTTTTTCTCTTTTCTGTTTGAGCCTTCCTTGAGTCCAATTACAGAGCTGTTGGTTACTGCCAAAGTACATTTGCTACTACTGCACTATTAAGATTATTGTCAAGCTAGCTGTTGTGATTTATAAGTGTAGTAGCTAAGTATTTGGCATCCTTCCTTTGGAAACTTAGAGCCTTCTGGGAAGTTGTTCCTCAGGCAGGAGGAATTCAGGTCAGTTAGATCACTGCACCCTGTGTCTGAGGCATATATTGTCTTTTGCAATAGTGCCTTACCTTGGATAACCCTGCCCAGCAATTCAAAACAGGCATGTCATGCCCACTGCAGAGTTGTGGTTAGAAAGTCTATGGCTCTTGAAGGAAGCGTTGTCAGCCCAAATAAGAAAATTTCATTCAAAGTATTTATGTATATTAATACATTGACTTACTTACATAAGTATTTTAGCTGGATAGCCAATGGTCTGTTTCCTTATGATAATATCAGACATCTTTTCTTTCATTTTACCAGTTTCCTTCCTTCCAGGTGTACCTCCTTTTTCCCTACCTTATTAGAGTTCTCTCCCCGCTTTTTTGATTTCCTCTTCATAGCCCTTGTAATATAGAAATGTGGAGCACAGTCCCAACTGATACATGTGCAACACAACTCCTGCACTGAAGTCTTAGGGATCACTGCAGAAGAAGGGATGCAAGGGTGAAGTTTACCAAGAGATTATATCTCCTAGAAATGTCAGATTCTACACCTGTATGATTCTTACCACCATGGCTGCCTAAACATGACCTAAATAAAGATGATGCCAAAGACATGCTAAGGTAGAAGAAAAAATTTCCAAATGCCTCAATTCTAGATAAGAACTACAGGCACCTAAGGAATCCTAAGCGTCGGAAGAACAGTCTTCCCTGGGTAAAAGCACACCAGTCAGTTGTCTAATGTCATTCTTGAGTTTTCATTTAATCAACATCATTTCACACAAAACAATCATGCACATACATATAACCTCTTTAAAAACTACACTTTCATTTTATAAATATACTGTCATTTATTCAAACAGTTCTCTACTGATAGAAACTGAATGTTTAGTAAATAGTTTTGTGTTGTTCTCAGCAGCTATGCATGTGTAATGCTCTGGTGTACCTCATTCCTGGTAGTATATGAGTCACCAGGTGGCATGGATATTAAATATTGGGAAGCATTACTAAACTTCCATGTAAAAACATAATTTCAATTTATATTCACATCAAAGTCTAAGATTAACATTATAAATGTATCACCAAGTAGATTATCTGATATGATATTTAAAAATATTATTGCTTAATACTAGCTATAGTTGCCTCTCATAATCCTATTAAAAGATCCATACCCACAGTTGTCTGATACTTCTTTTGAAATACTAAGATGTTAGATTATTTAATGATAAAACTAAAAATTGAGAGTAGTACTTATGGCATTACTTTTAAAGCTAGTTCCCTAGTGACTGGTGTGTGTGTGGGGGGGGGG
>NW_022196914.1:39030992-39054780 GCF_008632895.1 Mastomys coucha | reverse complement strand
GGTGAGAGAGAGAGAGAGAGAGAGAGAGAGAGAGAGAGAGAGAGAGATGGGGGAATACCATACTTTTATACTATAGGTAAATTTCTATAATATAATCTATTATATAGTGACATCTATCTATTATAAATCTATTATAGATAGACATAAACAATACTCCCATAAACATCTGTAAAATAGGTTTCTAGTCTGGTGTGTTTTATGTAGTACTTTTCCAAAAAGGGGAGAAATCTAAATTGAAACAAGAAGAAGCAAACTAAAAGTAAATAGCCAAAATAGAAAATTTCTAATTTTTGAAAACTAAAACAAACTAAAAATTCTAACTCCAAGATTTCTGCTCCGTTTTTGTCCCTGTGCTTCCTTTAGATAGAAATAATTCTGGGTCAAAAAAATTTAAAGATGTGGGGTGAGGGAGAGGGTAACAATATTTGGAAGGCAAATAAGTATAATTTAATAAAAAAATTGTAACTCCACTTGTCAAGTATGTAATTCATGTCAGAGTCAAGTAACAATTATGTTTTCTTTAATGTTATCCCTTTACAATTACAAAAAGTCTTAAGAGAAAATTCCAAAATATTCATGAATGACTATTACTATCCAATCTATACAAAGAACTCAAGAAGTTATACTCCAGAGAACCAAATAACCCTATTAAAAAATAGGGTACAGAGCTAAACAAAGAATTCTCAACTGAGGAATATTGAATGGCCGAGAAGCACCTAACGAAATGTTCAACATCCCTGGTCATAAGGGAAATGCAAATCAAAACAACCCTGAGATTCCACCTCACACCAGTCAGAATGGTTAGGATAAAAAGCTCAGGGGACAGCAGATGCTAGAGAGGTTGTAGAGAAAGAGGAACACTCCTTCATTTCTGGTGGGACTGCAAGCTTGTACAACCACTCTGGAAATCAGTTTGGTGGTTCCTCAGAAAACTGGACATAGTACTACCAGAGGACCCAGCAATACCACTCCCGGGCATATAGCCAGAAGATGCTCCAACATGTAATAAGAACACATGCTCCACTATGTTCATAGCAGCCTTATTTATAATAGCCAGAAACTGGAAACAACCCAAAATACTCATCATTATAAAAAACAAAAAATTAAAAACTAAAAAATTATGAGTTATAATTTTTTATTATATCCCAATAATAATTTTCACAAATACTATTGCCATCAACTACTATAATATCCATTATGTCTAAGGAATAAAACATACAAAGTAGCTCTCTCCTTTTATGGGTTCTTCATCTAAGATAAATTGATCTAGACCTATTGATCCATCATAGATGAAAATATATTTTAAAACATTTACTCTATATTGTACATGCTCAGACATTTTCTTTATTTCCTAAAAATAGAGTAGAGCTGTAGGTCCCCCTTCTGCCAGGGTTACTGGCCACTGTCCCAGGAGGACAAAGGGAGCAAAGTTCAAGAACAGGGTTTTTAGACAGCATGTGAGTACAAACAGAAACAGCACATTCAGTGACCAGCTTCAGGCTATCTGGAGACAGATGAACTTTAATCTGGGTGAGATGAGATTATGGAAATAGGGCTATCCAGGACAGGCAAAGGTCACTGACTGAAGGCTAAGATATTGAGATGACTCATTAGCATGGAGAGGCATTCCAGGTACCTCAGGGGCTTGCTGATGGAGTTCTTATCTGGAGAAAGGAAGCTGACCCATGTGACATTCCACAGGTAGAGGTGGGGGTGGGTGTCCAAGCTCTCAAGACAAGGTCAGAGGAGAAGCACTGCTGGTGAAGGGAGCCCCTCATTTTGTGCCTCAAAAATTTCCAGTGTATTAGGAATTACATGTGTTCCAGAAGTGATTTAAAGTATACAGAGGCATGTCTGGTTGGTTGGACACAGAAATCACAGTAATTTTGACTTGACTTGACTTGACTTGATCATGTCTAGATTTTGCTAATAGAAAGGAGGCAATCCATGTAGTCTCTTTATCTAACAAATACAAGTCCTGTGTATCTTAAAATTTTCAGGTATCAATTAGACTTTCTGATAAAAAAGCAGAGGGTTTTTAACAAAATTCTAAAACATGAAATATTTTACTTCAACCTGTGGGTCACAACCCCTTTGGGGGTTGACTGACCTTTTCACAGGGGGTCACCTAAGACATTGGAAAACATTTACACTACAATTCAGAAAAGTAGCAATATTACAGTTATGTAGTAGCAATGAAAATAATATTATGTTTGGGGGTTGGGAATGTCACCACAACATGAGGAACTGTATTATAGGGTCACAGCACTAGAAAGGTTGAGAACCACTGTTGTTTAGTTTTGGTTATTTTCTGAAACTAAGCCTCACTGTGTAGTCCAGGCTAGTCTTGAATTGACATTTTCCCATGTCAACCTCCACAGACCTCTACACCCAGCTCTCCACAGTGCAACTCAATCAGCCAAGGCTGGGACAAGGAGGAAATCACTGAGGTGTCTCCTTATGCTGGGTGCATTTGTTTTAGGGTCATCTACTATACTTGTCCCTTTTATACATACAGACAGGAATGCCTAAAAATAAAGGGAGAAATCAAAGACTACTAACAAATTTAGTAACTCTCAAATTATATAGATATTGAATCATATATGTGTGGATACATAATAATGTTTCTTAGCTGAGTACTTTATTATGCAATGAAGCCTATTAAACACTAAAACCAGCAACCCTGGAAACCTCATAAGTACTTATAGGAAGGTATTTGATAAGCACCATTCCTCCCTAATGAAATCTTAACATACATTTTATAATCAAGGGTCTAAATATAAGGGATAGGACACCTATCATTTTCTTTGGAGTTGAAAAATTATAGAGAAATCTTATGTTTCAGACCTCACACCCACATCAGCTGCAGTGGAGCCATGGGTTAAAACATCATGTCCTTCATGAAATGTTCCACTAAGACATGGCTAACCTGCTAGAGAGAATTATGATATGTTGACAAGGACATAATTTAGAAATTGAAATAATATATAAGTAATCTGGTGAGAATTCACACTACATGGAGATGATAATGTCTACCCTGTAAAATATTAAATAAAATTGACTTGCACACCAGTATGAAAACTAACAGGACCTGAAAACCCTAATGATCAGTTAATCCTCTCTACACTATGAAAACCTTTCTGTAAGTGAAATTTCAGGAAACAACAAAATAAAACAAAAGCAGAACTACCATGCTGAAAGCAAAGAATGGGGCTGTACCTTCCTCCTGTGGGTCTTCCTCTTCCTGCTCCCCTAAAATGCCACAAATTCCTCCCTACCACCAGAGCAGTCACTGTAACAGTGAAGCCAAATGGTAAAAATCACTTCATCTGGATTTGAAAGTGATATATATTTTTAGAAATTCAGGATGAACCTCACAAAAATTTCTTATTTAAAAAATAAAGAAAATGTAACTACCTAAAACTAGAACTTAGGCATGACATATATTTAGAAATGAATTCTTTTCTTTCAAAGTATCACAATTTACTATGATTTAGAAAAGTAGAGAAACAATGAAGAACATTGTCATACTCTAAACAATATTTACAAAAAAACCTTGTACCTCCATATTGAGCAAATCAATACTCTATTCATACAAAGATATTTCACAGTTTCCTCCACCCAGTTTTACCTCAAAAAACACATCAACAAATGTAACACATTAAACAAAGCAAGTGACCTGCTCCAGGGGCAAGTGACCTGCTGCAGGGGAATAGAACTTCATGAACCATCTCACCAAGTACTCACTGGCTGAAATTCCTCAAATACTTAAAGAACTGTATGTACATTTTACATTCAATGTTCTCTCTAAAACATATAGATATTGTGTTAAAATCACAACCAGAACCACTGAAGAGATAATTTACTATCTTTAACATAAAATAAGATAGTTTAGAAAACACTAATTTTTGTGTTATTTTAGTATAAAATAAATTTCAACTTAGTAATTGAATATTTAATTATTCAGATTTTTTTAACTGAATAATCAGTTACTACAATTTTTTTCTAAAACCATAATTAGAGTAGTAACTGAATAAAAGTTACTTGTTTCTTTGCACAGGTGGATAAAGCATTAACTTAAAGAACTCAGTATGCCACACTTGAAGATTCATAAAATCTATTAACAAAAGCATTCTCTAGAATTTGTCTTAAATGTTACCATTACATCCAGGACAAAAGAATACTGAACACACTAAAATATTTACTGTTCTATTTTGTAAATACATATCTAAGATGTATATCCAATATTAACTACAAAATGTATTGTCATTCTTAGAAATAAAATGAGTACACGAACACATGTACCATTTTGAAAATACCCTTTCTATCTTAAATGTTTTATACATGATGACAGTTTTTGAGGAGTATTCCTAGTTACACGTAAAAGAAACTCATACTTTGTGAAAATTAGCTGTTCACTACATAATTTAAAAGACTTATAAACAGCAACTGAACATTAGAACAAAACTAGAACAGAAAAACATTTCCAAAATATTATAATTTAACATTTTATATGATTATTTTAAGCTTAAAACATTTTATTTGTGGGCTTCAAAATATTTTTTAAATTCCAAAACCATGTCCTATTATACTTCCCTCACTGAAGAGTTACCTCTCATAAGCAAGTCTCCTTTCCTTTATGTTCATGACAGGAGGAAAGCAAAGCATGCCAAGCACAATTAAGGTTCATTATGTTTGGGGTTTGATATGATAGAATAGTTAAACTCATAGCTCATATTGCTAAACAAAGAAAAAATAAAAAGAAATTCTAACAAGGAAAAAATTTAAAATATTCATTTCTCAAACACTTAAGTAATATCACTACATTTTCCTGCATTACCGCAAAATAATAATCATACAAGTAAGGTAAGTATAGACTTAATTAGATTATGCTATGAATATATTTCTGAAACAAACATAATAAAATTGTTCTATGTAATAAAACAGAATGATAAAATGCCACTCCAAACAAAGGAAGTTTCACTTACATCCACGGCTCTCTTAATAAAAGGTATCTGTGTGCCACTGTCCAGATCTTCATTAATAATAAGCCTTCTAGCCCACTGACCTGCCCGGACAACACCACTACCATGAATTAAAACCATCAGTTTCTGTGGATTTGTCAAAGCATCCTCACTCATAAAGATAAAACTCTTTGGTTCACTCTCAGTGGCATCTACCTGTAATCGAAAAAAAATTAAAAAATAAAATGTTTTTTGATCAAGCATATAGACAATGAGAAAACAACAAGTGGCTACTATAAATTACTGAATGGTTATTACAGAATCACTTCTTTTAAAAAAACATAAGAGAAAGATAGTAAGATCAAGCTATTATATAATAGGTGATCAAGCAACAGAAGTATTTTAAATATAAAAACATAAAAAGAATAATAAAGGCATGTATTGTTATTGTATATAACATGTATATAAGCATGTATATAAATATTGTTATTATAGATTTTGTATTGTATTACCATCTTATATTAAAATAACTAATTTTAAAAGCATCCTGTGGTCCAAATATGATCCAACTGCTTTTATCACTCTCGTTACTCACAATCACATTGAGGTGCCACTACCTCAACCATCATCAATAAGTGAAGAAATTACATTTGGATAAACTTAAGTTATAAGCATATGACAGCATGTAGTTTATGATTCTATAACTGAAGCAGATTACACATATAATAAAAGATAGAAAAGCCAAACTGGAATATATAAAAACCTTAGCCAGAACAGTACAAACTATGCAAAAAGAAACTATCTAAAACTCCAAGGTGCTCCATGTACGGGGGCTTTGGAACTACATTCAGATTGCAAATACAAGCATGCACAACAATAATTTATACATGCTAGCAACTTATTTATGCTTCATTTACTTAAGGATTAATTATCCATTTATATCTAGTAAATACACATATAAAGGTGTATTAATTTTTATTATATATGACTTCAACTTCAAAGATACTAGAGATGTTATAGAAGTCTAATTTCTGAACATTTGATTACAAATGTCCATCAAGCTCTATGGTCCAACATCAATCAGTAAGAGCCAGGACTCAGAATGGAAGCCTTAGACAAGCAGGTTAAAGCCAGAACTAACATCTAGTAATGTGTCCTCTAACCAAAACTACACATATAAAGGATCACTCTAGATGCTGTATACTGCACCAGGTCTTGACTCCATCAACAAAATATGTTCATACAGATATCAGAGTTAGATACACACACACACACAACTCTACAAAAATGCTTAGAATTGGATCTAAATCTTTTCTTGTTTGGTTGGTTGGTTTTTTTGTTGTTGTTTTTAGAGACAGGGTTTCTCTGTGTAGCCCTGGCTGTCCTGGAACACACTCTGTAGATCAGACCGGCCTCGAACTCTGAAATCCATCTGCCTCTGCTTCTCAAGCGCTGGGATTAAAGGTGTACGCCACCTCTGCCTGGCATTGGATCGAAAATTTTAAAATCTAAATTTTTCCATTCATTCAAAGTGCACAGGAATAGAAAAATAAACCTAGGTTTAAAACAATATTGGTCTCATTATCTGATGCTGCTATGTGCATGAACAGAGCACATGAGCAACTGGTTCATAGGAACAGAATGACTGGAGCTTATGACTACCTACACAAGAGCAACTGATTCATAGGAACAGAATGACTGGAGTTTATGAGTACCTACAACTTTCCAGTGAAGCTTTCTTTGTCTAAAACTAGCATCTCAAACTCTTCCCCGTGAATCTCTAGTCCCTTTATGTGTCTTGTTCACAACACATATAGCAATCCACTACAGTGCATGAGTGATGTGCATGCATGTAGATATGTACGTGCATGCATGGGAGTGCATTGTGCATGCATGTGTGGCATGTGTGCATACAAGTGTGTGTGCATACATGTGTATACCTATGTGTGAATATATAATCATTCATCTCTGTCCACTACAGTGTAAATCTAAAACGAAATAATGTTTTCTAATTTAAATTAGGCATGATTCTCAGTCTATAACAGAGACTAGCACTTTATAGATTGTGGGGAGCCACAGCTGCCACCCTATACATATATATTGAACACCTGGTCTCCGGCCAGAGCAGAGAGCATTGATAATCAAGCCCTTATTTGAAAAAGCTGTGTGCCTCTAGTTTGTGATGCAAGCTGGCATGATTTTCCCGCAGCCCATTATGCTTTGCCATTTAGCTGATGCTGATTGGGACCAGGGAAAGTATTTAACCCACAAGGGCTGGGGGCTGGAAATGATAATTAGGAGTAAGTATGTAAGGATAGAAGTAAGTTGTAACGATAGAAGTAAGATGTAAGGATAGAAATAAAATAGAAGTAAGATGTAGGAAAAAGATGTAAGATGTATGTAAGAATAGGAATAGAAGTAAGATGTAGGGAATAGGAGTAAGTAAGATGTAGGGAATAGGAGTAAGTAAGATGTAGGGAATAGGAGTAAGTAGGAAATAGGAATAAGGAAGATGTAACTAGTAAGATGTAAGTAGTAAGATAGAAGTAATAAGATGTAAGTAGTAAGATGTAAAGATGTAAGTAGTAAAATAGAAGAAGGTAGAAATAAGTAAGATGTAAGAAGCAAGATTACAAGGTTCATGATTAAACTGCTTGGAGAAGAGCTCCTTGTTGCCTCCTTATTTCCACTGGATGGAAAGGCAGCCGACAATAGATATTCAGTAAACAAAGAACAAAAACCTTTGAATATGGAATTATACTATTGACAGTGATGTCCTTTAGATACAATGAATTTAAATGATTCAGAACATTAATATCTAGAATGCACATAAAAATTTAAATAAACATAAAAACAAATAATCAAATTATAAAATGGACTATAGATTTGAATAAAGAGTTCTTAAAAGAAGACATAAAAATTAGGCCTGACACTACTACGGCGACTATGGAGTGCTCACAAAAAGAGACCTAGCATGACTGCACTCTGGAAGACCTAACAAGAAGCTGAAAGAGTCAGATGCAGATATTTGCACCCAACCAATGGACAGAAGCTGCTGACCCCTGTGATTGAATTAGGGAAAGGCTGGAATAAGCTGAGGAGGAGGGCAACCTTGTAGGAAGAACAGTGGTCTCAATTAACCTGGACCCCTGAGATCTCTCAAACACTGGACTACGAGGCAACATACACCAGCTGATATAAGGCCCCCAATACATATGCAGCAGAGGACTGCTGGGTCTGGATTCAATCAGGGTTGATGCACCTAGCCCTCAAGAGACTGGAGGCCCCAGGGAGTGTAGAGGTCAGGTGTAGTGAGGGGTTGGGGGTGGAGACGTCCTCGTGGAGACAAGGGGTTTGGGGGAGGTATGGGATGTGAAACAGTCTGAGGGTGGACGGGAACGGGGACGGGAATAAAATCTGGAGTGTAAATAAATAAGCAAGGGGTTTGTAGCCCCTTAGGACGAACAACAACATGAACTAAGTAGTACCCTCGGAGCTCCCAGGGTCTCAACCACCAACCAAGGACTGCACATAGAGGGGTCTGATTGTTCAAGCAGCATGTGTATGGTAGAGGATTGCAAAATCGATCATCAATAGGAGGAGAGGACCTCGGCCCTGTGAAGGTTCTGTGCCCCAGTGTAGGGGAATGCCAGGGCCAGAAAGTGGGAGAAGGCGGGGTGGCAGGCATGGGGAGGGGGGAGGCAACAGGGGTTTGTTTTTGTTTGTTTTTTTGTTTTTTGGAGGGGAAACTGGGAAAGGAGAAATTTGCATGTAAATAAAGAAAATATCTAAAATAAAAATATATATATATATTAAAAATAAATAAATAAATAAATAAGCAAAAAAAAAAGAGAAGACATAAAAATGGCTGATAATTTTTATCAATGTGCAATGTGTTAAACATCAATAGCTATCAGGGACAAGCAAATTAATAATATCAATTCCATCTCACACCAGTCAGAATGGAAATTATTAAGAAAACAACAACAAATACACACACATACATGCATACTGTCTTCTGATTCTTATATTTCTTACATTTCCTATTCTACAATGTTCCCTGAAACTTACATAGGGTGGTGTAAATACTCCATTTAGGTCTGAGCAATAAGCTGTCACTAATTCTCAAACCTAGAGCAGCTCTGAGTTTATGTATTTACTGCCATTCATTGCAAAAAAAAGCCTCTCTAATTAAGGCTGAAGGCGATATTTGTCTGAGGGTATGAGTATTTAGAAGGACATATGAGGCCATGTCAGTTTAGCTACATAGCAATGGTATATGCCTCCCCATTTCCCAAGGCTTAATACCTGACTTTATATCTATAGATATATACATATACACATATACATGTGTAGTGGCTATTCCTGGTTGTCAATTTGACTATATCTGGAGTGAACTACAATCCAGAATTGGAGGGCTCACCTGTGGACCTAATCTGGAGGCTGAGAGATACAAGTTTCTGACCTGGATCTTGGCATGGAGATCTTGAGGCATAGTGGCTATGAATCCTAGAAGATTAAGACAGGAAGATCTCCCAGGTTCAAGGTGATCTGGGATTAAAGGTGTGGTGGCACATACCTTTAATCTGGGCCACACCTTTTGCTGGAGACTTATATAAAGACACTGGAAGAAGGAAGGCGTTCTCTCTTTTTCGCCTGCTTGCCCTGTGGGACTGAGCAACTGCTAGATCGTTGGACTTCCATTCACAGCTGCTGCTGACCATTGTTGGGAGTTGGACTACAGACTGTAAGTCATCAATAAATCCCTTTACTATATAGAAACTACCATAAGTTGTGTGACTCTAGAGAACCCTGACTAATATAACATGCGTACAGACAAACATATATATATATATATGTATGTGTGTATATATATATATGTAAATATACATGTATACATATGTATGTATGTATGCATGTATGAATGGATGAAAGCCCAGGCAAAGGAAAACAAATGCCACATGTTCTCTCTCATATGGGGAACCTAGTTTTGAATCTTCAGATTTATGTGTTTTCCTTGGACTACTTATAGAAGGAAGAAAATGAAGAAGTAGTCACTAGGCTAGGGGATTCTTTAAGAGCAGAGAGGATACTAGAAATAATATAAAGGTAGAGAGCAAAAATCTCAGGGATAGAAATATTTAACCATGGATGGGCTAGACAGTTGAGGAGATGTAGAGCAGAGGGAGAATTAAACAAAGTGAAAACAAATATGAAAACTTGTATGGAAACAAAGTTTGATTGGTATATAAAAACTTACAAGATTTAAAAAAAAAAAAAACAGTGGGAGGATGTTTTGAATATCCAGGTAGTGCTGTTCACAAAAGCCTAGTGATATTAAACAAAATTTCTAGTGCCAGATCTGAAATACATTTTTATGAATAATTGGTCAGGAAAGCCTTCAGAGACTGTAAAAACAATACAGGCTTCTGCGACTTATTCCTATTAATTACCAACCAGAACTAATTAATAATTACCTATTGCTGAAAACATGAGACCACACATTCTAAAATATAGAGCAATCAAGGAAGAACTGAATTGAAAGCTTCCTCTCCATTGGCTATCTTTCAGAATCCTAAATGGCATGGTGCAAGCTCCTGGGGGAAACATGGCATCAACCATCTTCACCAGTTGTGAGTCCTATGAATTGCACTAACTTTGCTAGGCGATATCCCTACTAGTGCTATAGTGGTGCAACTGTATTGGAATAACCAACCAGTTTCTTACTGAATTTAAAGTCTCCTTCACAGGAATAAATTAATGTCTGGTATTTTATAAAAACCAGAGTCTGAGAAGATCTAAAGCCTTGGGAAATGGGAAGGCTTGTACTACTGTTGTGTAGCTAAACCAACATGGTCTCATAGTAGATACTAAAAACTTATACCATCAGACAAATACCAGCCTGAATCAGAGAAGCTTCTCTTTGCAATGAATGGCAGTGAATGCATAAACTCATAGTTGCTCTAGGTTTAAGAATTAGTGGCAGCTGATTGCTCAGACTTAAATGGAGCAATAACACCACCCCTTATAAATTTCAAGAGCTATTGCTTAAGAGAAAACAGAAGGAATGTAAGAACCAGAAGAAAACCAAAAGCGCTACTTCTAGAGCACAGCCATGGCAATAATAATCCTATTAACAGGTAAGGGGTTCTCCTCTGAGCTTACACACGTTGGAAATGTCAATCAATCATGTATAGAGGTGGAGGCTCATGGGGCCCTATCCCCACCTATAAAACTATTCAGTACAGGTGGATTGTAGAGTGAAATAGCCACTATCTTCACTTATGTACCCACAGAGGAGCCCACCAAGATCTAATAGACAGTTCCAAATTAATGGTCACAAAGAAGTCATTTATTAATCCAAGTTCCCAAATGGAACAATTTTTCTGTTTGTCTGAGATAGGTTTGTGTGGAGTTAGGCTGGCCTCAAGGTTGCCACAGAATAGAGGATGATGTTGAACTCTTAACCCCTCACTCCAATGCAGTGTGCAAAGGTAATATGCATGACTACCTCCAGTTCTCAGACAGCATTTCAAGCGATGGAAAATTACTCCTTTGAATTCAAGAACAATCTCCTTAACACTAGAAGAATAATTATTTTCAAAAAAGAAAAGTGCTATAAGTCTACTTGAGAATTTTTTATGAAACTAAAGCAAAAGGCAGCCATGAATAAACTTGAATTGAGCAGTTAAAAAAAGTCATTGAATTATATGTGAAATTCAGACTTTACAATGAAATCAATGAGGTCAAGCAATGTATATGGAATTATGAATAGTGAAATGGGAAGAGGAATATGTATACAAATCATTGGGTAGAACTGACCTGAGTAAACCAGAAAAGTGACTCTGAACGTGGTAAATACAACTTGCTTTGTATAAGGTAGCACTAAGTTTATATAGCAAAATATCTATATAAATAAAATAATGTTTCCTCACTACCTCAATAAAGTTTGGAAATGATTACAAGGATGTTTATCTCAAACACTGCAAGCAGTTAAGCTAAGCCTTTTTAAAAATAAAATACAAAGGCCATTCAATACAGTTCAATTTACATGTCCCCAGGGCATGAGACTACACTAAATAATTTATAGCACTTAGCAGTTCACTGTGGAATACTTGTGAACCCCAAAAATGATGTTTCACTTAAACAAAACATATATAATAAACTAAAATGAAATTTCATAGAGAAATGATTAATCTAACTCACCTCTCTAACACTCGCATGGGCAGGAATGTGGCAGTTGAGAACATTCAGTACTGTATTTGTGCAGAACATAAGTATGTTCGTGGCACTGCCTGTCATTCCTTTCTTTCCCAAAATGCTGCCACCTTAAAAGTGATGGACTACTAAAGCTTTGAAACTAAACTTAGTTCAGTAACAAGGGGGAAAGGTTGGTAATACTCTTGTTAAAAAACAAACATTTTCTGTACTAATTCGGACTTAAGAGAAAGCAAGAGAGAAGTAATCATTATTAAAAAATAACTTCCGTATTATGTAACATGTAATCATTTATAAAAGACGTTTTTAAGCTTACAAAGGGATTTATTAACCACAAATAAATACAGTGCTTATTCCATCTCATTTAAGATGAATCTTTCTCTAAACTTACTTAATTTGTACATTAAAGTGAGAATTACCAAGTTTATAAGACAAAGTTCTAATCTAATTTCAGGTTTTCTCTTTAGAAATTTTAAAATTCCACCCAAACCACTCTCATTTAGCCAACTGTGGTTTGTGCTGTAAATCTAGAGAGCAAAGAGCACTTCAAGATTCCCAAAGAGGCAGGAATGTTATAGTCAAAGGACAGGATATGGGTAGTCTCAAGAGCCTAAGTCTTTAAGTGCTCTTCTTTAGAAACCAAATAAAGTGATAAATTTTTTCTTTAAATTTCAGGAGGAACAAATTTATACAGGTCGTTTGCTTCCTTACTTTGAGCTAGCATCTCACTATGAAGCCCGAGCTGGTCTGGAAATCAACAGGAGAACCAGGCTGTCCTCAATCTCACACACATCTGCCAGCATCCCCCAACTAAGTTCTAGGAATAAAGGCATGTGCCACAACACCCAGCTTCAGTGCACAGTTTTTATAGAATAAGAAAGAAGGCCTGCATGGAATACCTGCCTGCCGGGAAAAGCTGCTAACAGGGACTGGAACCAGCCAAAGAGAAAGAATTGTGTTGTAGTCAACAAAGCTGAAAAGATTGGGAGATCTGAAGAGCACTTTGATCTCAGACATGCAGATCAGAGTTTGGAATTTGCCCAGCTAGTTTTTGGTCTTCTTTTGGTCCAGTATTTCCTCAGTATGAAGTTTTGGAATAGTATACCCTGTGATGGTGGTATGTGATCTGCTTTTTTTATTTTAATTTTATAAGGGATTACAATTAAATGACTGAATGAATCTCTGAATAGACGTTGAACTTTGGATTTTTAACATTGATGTGACTGTTATAAACTATGGGACTTTTGCAGCTGGACTAAATGTATTTTGCATTATACTATGGGTAGGTATGGTCCACATAAACTCATGTGTTTAAACAAGGCTATGGGTTCAGGGAGTAGAATGGGGTAGACTGAATATGCTTGGTCCAGGGAATAGCACTATTATGAGATGTGGCCTTGTTGGAGTAGGTTTGGCCTTATTGGAGGGAGTGTGCCACTTTGGGGGTGAGCTTTGAGACCTTTCTCCTAGCTGCCTGGAAACCTGTCTTCTGTTTGCCTTCAGAATAAGATACAGAACTCTCAGCTTTTTCTCCAGCACCACTCCTGCCTGGACACTGCTATGCTTCCCACCTTGATGATAATGGTCTGAACCGCTAAACCTGTAAACTAACTCCAATTAAATGGTGTCCTATTTAAGAAAGAAAAGAAAGAAAAAAGAGTTTTGACTCCACAAAGGACAATCATACTAACTGCTAAAAAAATAAAAAAATAAATAAATAAAGTGCTAAAATGTAGATTTCCAAGCTTTCCTGAAAGAAGCTATGTTTCAAACTAGAGCAAGGAGCAGCCTATCTGTGGCATGCAATAACATTTTCTTTACTACTATATTACAAGTAGCGAGAGTGACTTCAGTAAGCACTAATTGACTTAAATGAATCAATGAGTGAGTAATATTAGTTTCTATAGCTAGAGGTTACCTACAAAAGATTGAATGAAAAATAGTTTTTACTCGAACTATGTAATCAAAGGTGAGAATCCAAATAAGCAAGATAGCTTCAAACTCCTAAATAACATGATACAAGGTATTAAAAATACTCAAAGTTCAGTGAAATTATCTATATGTAAGTTGTATGTAGAATAAAGTAATGTCACTATAATCTGGACTCATGTCATAAATAAAAGACTTTTCAGGAGCAGCAAAAATCATCTAATCTGGTCCAACGATCATTTTACACAGAAGATTACTATTTATTCATTTTAAAAGCTTAGAGTTTTGTGATATAAATTAAAAATACATATATGCATGCAATAACAATTAAGAAAAGAGGAAGCCATAAATTTAAGAGAGAAGTGGCTCTGGTGGGGGGAGTGAATGTATGGAGCAGTTAAAAAAAGGAGGAAAAGGAAGGGAGCAATGTTGTAATTTGATTAAAAGTCAAAAAAAAAAGATAGACATTTTGTTTAGAATTTGAGACTAAAAACAAATCCCTAACACTTACATTCCAAAATTTCAAAAGTATACAAAATTTCCAAACATTCCTCTGATAAAAAGAAACAAGTAATATTTTAAAAAACAAAAACAAAAATCAGGAATGACTTTATTAATGTGTAGAGGGGAATAAAAGGCATTTTGTGTAGCAATAAGGAGCTCCAGAAAGCTTAGTGGTAAGAGCAGCACTGGCTACTGTTACAGAGGACCCAGGTTCAATTCCCAGTATCAAACCCTGGTCATTCTCCGCAGTACCACTAGTTCCAGGAGATCTGATTCCCTATATGGGCCACACATATACATGTACACAAGATACTCCTTAAAACATAGAATTAAATAAAAAATTTTTAAAAAGAAACCTGTTTTGAAGACTCAAACAATTCTTAAAGAGTTAATGAATACTTATTACAATGCAAAGTACACCAAAACAATATGTTTTATTTGTTTTATATGCAACAAATAAAAACACTGGGTGAAATAAGAAGGTAAAAGAGAACACTTTCTGTCATCATCTTAGTGGACTTGTCATCAGCATTGGTCATCTTTTACAGTAAGAGAGTTATTTTGTAAGAACTATTATAGAAGAATAAGGATATGTACAGGCACTGAGTTATTATTATCAACAGATACTTAACTTTAACACATGCTTTAACATACTTTAACACATACCACATACTTTAACATACTTAATACATAACAGATACTTTAAACTTAGCACAGTTAACTGACAATAAAATTTTTCTCCTGGATTGAAGGCCATTTTATTTAGAACAAGGCATTTTATTTGGAATAAACATTTTTGAAAATTGAACTTACTGGAATAGAAATTTTTTTCAAATTACAGTCATTTTCCAGGAGCTCATAAACATATCTTGTGATGATCTAAGGAGGAAAAAGTAAAATATTAAGATCCAGTATCATCCACTCTCAAGATAAATGAGTAAAGTCATGTTATCTCTTCCCTTCAAACGCTGTGCTGTCACACAAGTCTCTTACCAAGTAGTTGATGCTTTACCTTCTGCTGCTATATGGATGGCTACTTAGGATTGAAATGAGTTTTACAATTACATAGAAAACACATAGGGCTTTGTCTTTTGGAAATGAATAATTTGAAGTTTTCTGGTGTTTCGAGGAAATGCTTCACTTATAATGTCTCCACAGATGTTACATATAATGTAACTGCTCAAGGAATTCCATCTCACTCCCCATAAGAGCAAGAAAGAAGAGTCTGTGAGAAGTATTATGAGCAGAAAAGGCAAACCAGCCAGGCCAGGGCAAGCACCATCAATCCTGTGTTGAGTCAGAAATATGGTCTCCTCAAGGATGCCCAACCAGAGTCCTGAACATTTGTATATGTAAGTCACATGGTAACAGGCCAGGCACATATGACTGTTGTTAAGGACTTGAGAAAAAGACCAGCTGGGATTAATGAGGTGGTTCGATTCAAATTACCTATGTTCTTGAAAGTGGAAAGTTACAGAAGTATGATATGTTACAGAGATGCCAGGTAGGAAGGCCTCAAACAGCTTTGCTGGGGTTGAAAGTTAAGAAAAGCACAGGCCAAAAGATATGTCTTCTGGGGACCTGTAGTATACAGCCAATACAAACATGAGAGACCAATGCCATCCATCCATGTGTTGAATTCTACAAACAACACACACACAAAACCAAGACACCGATTCTCTGTTTTAGCCTAAAACTGCTTACCCATACCTTCATTTTTCTCTGGCATTACAAGATAGTAAAGTTCATCACTTGTACACTGGAAACTAATGATAACTTGCTACAGCAACAATATGAAACCTATTTATTTGGTAGGCAATAAGCAAAGATAGAAGGCCTGGAATAGGAGCAAATGTTTAATAGGCAGTTTGAGTGATCATTGTAAGAGTATTTCTCCTCCCAAAGACATCTGTAGCTACCTGTTGGCAAAATATCTCATACACTAATTTCAGTGGGAACATATGTCAATCTTTGTAAAACAAAATGAGAGGTTTTGTGAAAGAAAGAAAAAAAGGAAGGAAAAAAGGAAGAAAATTAAAATGTTGGTAGCTTTGCTGCCGTATTCAGTAATCTAAAATAGCTTCTTGAGCCTTCTTTCCTTAAGGAGGCTCTAATTCTTTTATGTACATGCATTTTATTTTAGAAATAGTTTCAAAGATGTGTGTGAAAAATAACTCTAACAGTCATTTCAAATGTGATAACATATTGATCTAGTTATTAGTCTAATAAACTTAATGGGATAGCTAATACCATGGTCCCTATAATGTCACTAGAAGACAGTAACTAAATACACTCTAAGTAATATTAAAACATGGAAATTCAGACCTAAAAGCATGTATGAAGCAACACAACAGTGGCCTACCACTTCAAGAGAAATTACTGATTATAAATGAATTTAGGTAAAGTGCTTTGATATTCTTGCAATCTTTAATATATATTTATACAAAAAGGAACAACAAAATCCATTAAACCCACAGAAATTCATGACTACGCAGAATGTTTGAGGAACATAATTTAAGAAAAAAGTTAATCTATTTGGCAATTTAAACTTTATATCAATAAAAACTATAAAACCACAGACAATTCTTTATTTTCACATTGTAGTTTTAAATTTGCTTATATTTGGCCTATTGGACAAGTGTCTGCTCTGAACCTTATATTTTTTATCAAACTAGGTAACAAAATCATTCATCCAGTAAGAGTTACAGAAATATTACATGTGATGGCTAATCATGGTTGACATCTTAACTCCATGTAGAATCATCTAAAACTGAAGCTGCTGGAAACCCTGTGAGGAGTTTTATTCATCAGATGAAACAGGAAGACTCATCGTAAACCTGGTCCATGCTCTCTGGCAACCCACATAAAAGAATAGGAAAGAAGGGAACTGCTTTATGCCTGCTTCCCCTCACTCTTGCTACCAAGTTTGTCTATCCTGTTGCTGTGCTTAATATTAAATGCACTTTATCCAAGATTACAACATAGACTAAAGACTACTAGCTCTTCAGGAATCTTCTATGACTGCAGCACCTGATGGAGACTGCTGAGACATCCAATACTGTGAAAATGACACCTACCAGACTCTCTACTGTTTAATCCTTATGAGACAGTCATTGTTGAACTATCTGTCTAGACCATATAGTAGAAGGCAGTATAAATCTCCTTTTAAAACACACATTTGTTCAATCAATTCTAGAAACCCCAAATGCACTACCTAACTTGCTGACTTTCCTCTGCTCACTACTTTCTGTCTACAAAGCAAACGAACCACAGACTGAAACCATCTATATCTTAGGCAGTTCTTGCTGTTGAGAATACTGTCCTCTACCCAAGTTACTCTCTCAGAAATAGGCCACAGGGTGACTGTTTAAGGACACAGTTTCCCAGCACTTTGCCCTCTGGAGATGGCTGAGCATCCTTCTTTAACATACTAGTCTGATATGATTCCCACATGTTTCACTAATCAGTTTCAGAACACTATGATTTGGGGGGCCTTCAGCCCTGCATGGTAAGGATGTCCTAAGATGGGAAGAGTTTTCCTTCATGCCCATTCTTTCTACACTTTTGGGCAGAGAGAAGCATTTCCAGTTTGAAATTATCTTTTCTAGTTCCTGAATAAAATTTTGAAGGAGGCATTGGGGATGTACCCACTGTCTTCCAGATTACATAGTTCACACTTGTTTAAAAATGCAAAGATTTGTTTTTTTAAAAGATGAAGTATTGTGAGAATGTCATCAATATTCAAATATTACCTGGAAACTGTGTTTAAGGTGGAAAAACAAAAGATTAAAAGACCAAACATACATGAAAATTGTATCTCCTTTCTAATATAAATAGTTAAATGTCCAGTTTCCTTCTAGAACATAAAAAGCCAAAAGTAGTTTCTTAGGACTCAGAAAGAAAAATACTGAACAAACTAAAAGCCACCATCTTTCATAGCTCCAGCAGAGGGTGAAGACATAGGACAAGCCACTTCCCTGGGAACTGAAGACAGCAGTAGGCAGCCAAGGAAAATCTACTCACTGAGGGCAGCACAGCAGAGGCCTTGTGCTGAGGCAAGATCAGGGCAGACACACCTCTGAAACTTCAATGAGCTCATTTACAGCTCAAACAAAGAATGGGCTCACACAGACTAAAAGTAGAGATGGAAAACTTGGGTTACCTACAGGAACATTGTAGGTCTATAGTATTCTCCAGCGTTTGTCTTTCTTAATAAGACATAATTTCAAGGAAAACTATCATACCAGACTTTTACAGATCTGTAGAATAACAGTATGCCCAACTTATGTCACTTAAAGAACTGAAAACCAACCATGGAGACAACAATATGAGAGAAGTTTCACCTGAGACAACCATATGACAGCTAATAGCACAGTGCTGTAAACTTGTTTGAATTTAGAGTCATCTGGTAACCTATCAGTGAAGAGTTTCTAGAGAGTTTTAACTCAAGTGAGAAAATCTATGCCGAATAAAGGTGACACCTTTCCATGGGCTGAAACTGCAGACTGAACAAGAAGACAAAACAAGCTGAGTACTAGCATCCAACTCTCTCTGCTTCATGATTAGAGACACTCCTGTTACCACAGCTACAGAGAGGAAAAGTATGGGCTCAGGACCCCCAAGACCAAAGTCTCAGCCCAAAGGAGATTTATTTGCCCCACAAGAATAGAGGGCATGGAAAAGGGACAGAGACAGGTAATAGAGGATGAGAAAGAAGGGGATGAGAACAAAGGAGAGGGACAAAGGATATTTGTTGCAGAAGGACAAGAAGACTGCCTCTGAATATAAAGGAGACTATGTGGCACATATGCAAATGGTGGTTTATAAAGGTACAGGGCAAATCCTGTGTTAAGATGAGGTGTTTAATTTTAATTAAGCATGTTAATTAAGTGAGCCAAATGGGGCCTTTGGTAGTTGGACTTCAATGCTTTGATAGCTAGACCTTGGTAGTTGGCCTCAGGAGGAAGAAATGGCCAAATAAGGAAACAAACCTTGGGGTCGAGCTTTAGGAATCTGATCTACTGCTTTGGGCAAGGCAGACAGAAGGAGAGAAAGAGCAAGGCCTGCCAAAGTCACATGCTCCAGTGGGCAAATGTCCCTTCAGCCAGAGCTCTTCTCATTGTTCATCCACACCTTCTCTGCTATCATGTACTACACCTTCAAGCTGTAAACCAACATAAGCCTTAGCTGTCTTAAGTCTCTCTTTTAAGGTTTTTATCACAGCACAGAAAAATAAATAATGCAATTGACTACCTCCTAGCTAGATAAATACAAAAACTCATTAATAACCTATGCACCTTACTGAGATGGACTTTTAACAACAAAACAATCAGGCATACTAAAGGTCAGTAAGAAGCACAACAGGGGAGAAAGCAAAGCACAAGGGACTTGGTCTGAAGACAGAACAAGGACCACAGCTGATTCAGTCCTAACAATACAGAAAAGCTCACACAGAGATTCAGAACAACTGTAAAAAATATGCTCACAGCTGCTGGAAGAAATTAATGACACACTAGAAGAGATGTGTAATGTAAAAAGGCACACAAACAGAAGGAAATATGGAGAAGTACCTGTAAATGAAAGAAATGCCTTCTTGTGCCCTTAGAAAACTGATACCAATCAAGTATTGAACTTGAAGGTAAGTCAATAGAAACAGAATTTTCAGAGAACAGGGGGAAAAGAACAAAATATCACAGAATTGTGGAACAAAATAAAAGGCGAAACTCTTGTAATTGAGAATTTCATGTGTATACAATGTATTTGATTATACTCAATTCTCCATTTTCCACACACAACTCCTCCCACATCAACCACTCCTCATCCTCTTTTCACATCATGTCCACATTAAAATATATTTTGTATGCTGAGTCCAATGTGGGTTGACTACATACTCCAGGTCTAGTCACTGGTGTAAGCATGGCCAATATATGAGAACACATGCTCAAAAAAACTTGTCTCCCCATCTCCTGAAGCCATTAACTATCAATAACTCATCAGTCACTGATAGGGGCACATGGCCTGCTCCCTACTCCAAGATTTAGTGTGGACTGGCTTAATCTTCTGCAGGTCTTACACAAATAACCATAGTTGGCATAAGTCTTACTTAGGCTTTCCATTGATGTGAACAGACACCATGAACAAGGCAACTCTTATAAAGGTCAACATTTAAGTGGAGCTGACTTAACAAATTCTGAGGTTCAGACCATTGTCATCAAGGTAGGAAGCACAGCAGTAACAAAACAGGCATGGTGCTGGAGTAGGTGAGGGTTCTACATCTTCATCCAAAGGAACCCAGGAGCAGACTGGCTTCCAGGAAGTTGGGAGAAGGGTCTCAAAACCCACCCCCAAAGTAACATACTTCCTTCAACAAGGGCATACCTACTTTAGCAAGGACACACCTCCTAATAGTCCTACTCCCTGGCCCTACCATATTCAAACCACTACATTCCACTCCCATAGGCTTGTTCAAACATATAAGTCTATGGGGGCCATACATAGGCATAGCACAATGTACATTAGTCCAACTTCAAAAGTCCCAAAATCTGTAACAGTTTCAAAAATGTTGAAAGTCCAAAGTTCAAAGCCTTTGTTAAGATTCATTCGATCATTTAACTGTAATCCCAGATAAAGTCAAAATCAAAAAGCAGACAGAATATACATTGCCATTTTAAAATGTCATAGTGAGGAAATACTGGACCAAAACAAGACCAAAAACCAGCAGGGCAAACTCCAAACTCTGCATCTCCATGTCTGAGGTTAAAACAGACTTCAGATCTCCAACTCTTTTCATCTTTGTTGACTACCACAAACTTCTTTCTTCTGGGCTCAATCCATTCCCTGTTAGCTGTTTTCCTTAGCAGGTATCCCATGGCTCTGGTGTCTAGAACATCTTGGAGTCTCTAAGGCAACTTCAATGTTACAGCTTCTTAAATAAATGTCTAAGGTCCACACATGGATCTTCTAGGATCCTCTAAAGGGCTGCGGTCACTTCTCCAGCTCTTCCCTCTGTAGCACGCTAGGCTATGACTGACTCCAATCCAATGCTGCTGCTGTTTTTGGTGATCATCCCATGATACTGGCATCTCCAATACACTGGGGTCTTCCACTGCAACTACTCTTCACCAATAGCCTCTCATACTCTCCTTTATGGGGTCATTTAAGTGCACTATCATATAATCCACAAAGTGATAATTTGACTTCTTCCTTTCCAATTTGTATCCCTTTGACCTCCTTTTGTTGTCTAATTCCTCTGGCTAGGGCTTTGAGTACAATATTGAATACGTAGAGAGAGAGTGGGCAGTCTTATCTAGTCCCTGATTTTAGTGGGATTGCTTCAATTTTCTCTCCATTTAATTTGATGTTGGTTACTGGTTTGCTGTACATTGCTTTTACAATGTTTAGGTATGGGTCTTGAATTCCTGATCTTTCCAAGACTTTTATCATGAAGGGATGTTGGATTTTGTCAAATGCTCTCTCAGCATCTAATGAGATGATCATAAGTTTTTTTTTTCTTTAAGTTTGTTTATATAGTAGATTACATTGTTGGATTTCCATGTATTGAACCATTCCTGCATCCCTGGGATGAAGCCTACTTCATCATGATGAATTATTGTTTTGATGTGTTCTTAGATTCGGTTTGCGAGAATTTTGTTGAGTATATTTACATCAATATACATGATATGGAAATCAGTATAAAAGTTCTACCAACAATGAAGCTTTTATCTATCACACAATCCAGCTACTTCATTTTTGGTTATAGACCTGAAATCAATACACTAAAGACACACTCACCCATCCATGTCTACTGCTGTACTATTCCTGCTGACAGGAAATAGAAGCAGCCTAGAGGCTCACAACAAAACCACAGGTAGAGAAAATGTAATCCATAAGCACAAGTATATGTGCATACTGAAAGCTTAGAAACAAAGAGGAAAAATATATCTTTGGACCTCATATGTTCTTCACTGCTGTAATTTTGTTGCAGTGGCTGAAAGTTAACACATCTGCCAAAAGTAACAGCCCTCTACTCAGGCATAATGTCTATGTTCCACTCAAAATGTAATGTTTTTTATCATTCAGATTTTCGAGTATAAAAGTCAGAAAATCATAAAATTCAGATGTATAAACATTTCCCTCTTCTCTGACTTAGAACCAGAACACACACTATTTATAATGTAACTACTCTTCTTTTGCTGTACTAAAATACCATAAGGAAAGATACATACATCTTAAAGAGCTAGAGTCCATGATAGTAGAATTCAAATATATGAACCTATGGGAGTCATTCTCATTAAATCCACAATAAGTAATAACATTCAGAACATTTCAAAACATTCAGAACATTTCAAAATATATACATTCTAGAAGAGATCTATCAAGAAAGATTATTTCTATTTTAAAAACCCATATAAGGAGCAGAAATTGGGTGAAAGCTCCACAGCCAGTCCCACAAGACCCAGAAGAAACTCCACTCTCAGGCACTCTAACACACCCAGGATCAGAGGTGAGGAGGACACAACATCTGTCCCAACATAGGGAGTAACTGGGACCAGCAGGAAGAGGCATACAGGAACTCCTGCCAGCACGGTGGCTCAGGTTGCTTCCAGTCTGTCTGGGCAGGCCAGTACCCTGAGCAGACCTTGGGTGTAAGCTCTGAAGCCAGTCCCAAAACACCTAGAGGAAGCTCCACTCCCAGGTGCTCTAACAAGCCCAGGATCACAGGATCCCAGAACCACAGGATCACAGAGGGAGCTTGAATCTGAGGACTTCTGACACAACCAGGATCACAGGAAGGGCAGGCTCCAGTAAGATTGTAGCAGGGCAAGCATACGAATATAAGCAACAAAAAACAAGGTTACTTTGTATCATCAAAACCAGTACTCCCACCATAGCAAGTCCTGGACACACCATCACACCAGAAAAGCAAGATTCAGATCTAAAATCACTTCTCATGATGATGATACAGGATCTTAAGAAAGATATAAATAGCACCCTCAGAGAAATACAGGAGAACACAGATAAGAGCTAGAAGCTCTTAAAGAGGGAACACAAAAATTCCTTAAAGAACTACAAGAAAATACAATCAAACAGGTGAAGGAAATGAGAAAAACCATCCAGAAACTAAAAATGGAAATAGAAACAATAAAGAAATCAGAAAGAGAGACAACCCTGGA
>NW_022196914.1:39014605-39030276 GCF_008632895.1 Mastomys coucha | reverse complement strand
AGGACTTTATAAGTTACTCTTTCTCTGAGATGAATGCTTTTCCAAATTATCACAGCTGATGAACCAAACTCTTACCCTCACCTAATGCCTGTGCCACCCTCCAAGCAGAACCATTGTTCATTGAAACGGTGAATGACTTTATGGATAGACCATCTTAATACATACACGATTTCTTAAATGAATGTAACCTGTTCTCTATGGGCTGAGAATGAAGTCGCTCACTCAATTCAAATAGCTTTGACCATAGCAGGAAGTCTATATCCAAAAATTGAGCCTACAATTCATTTCTTGGTGCAGCAGAACTATCAACTCTCAGCTTAGCTACGATCGAGGTAAAATCCTTTGGTGATGTGAGGGTCATTGAAATACAGCCTTATTACAATGAAACCCAATGTCTAAAAATTGTTCTTACTTGGGCTTGTCACAGTAAGAGCCAAGATTGTAACTCTACTAAATACAAAACAAACAAAAAGACTTTATATATTCATGTTCATTTAAGAAAATACTAGTAGTTATGTATTATTTTTAAGTATACAGCTAATATGTTTGGAGTTATTTAAAATTTATATTGAGAAAAATGTATTTTCACTATTGCTATAGACGAGCATCTACATAAGACTGTTAAATTGATTGTTGTTTTATTTCAAGCAACTTTTATAATACTTATTTTTATTGTTACAATATTTTATAAATTCTAAGGAATATGACAAAAAATATTGTAGGTATTGAAGGGGGGTCTATGGGAGGAGTGGTGGTACAAAAGGGGAACAAGAATGTGATTCAATTCTATTTAATTAAAATATGTTTTTAAATGTGAACAAATTCAAATAAATTGAAATCATGTAACTTTTCTCATCATAATGCAATAAAAGTTTTAAAAAAAGAAAACAGTAGTAGTGATATATTATTTTGAAATATACAGTTAATATGTTTGGAGTTATTTAAAATTTATATTAAGAAAAGGATATGTATTTTCAGTATTGCTGTAGACAAGCATCTATATAAGACTTAAATTGATTGTGGTTTTCCATCAAACAGCTTTTATAATACTCATTTTTTATTGTGATAATATTTTATAAATTTTAAAGAATATGACAAAAAAAAGATATTTTAGGTATTGAAGGGGGTCACTGGGAGGAGTTGGGTTACAAACGAGAAGCAAGAATGTGACTTAATGCTATTTACTTAAAATGTTTTTAAATGTTAACAAATTCAGATAAATTGAAATTATGTAACTTTTCTCCTCAGAATGCAATAAAACCTTAAAAAGGAAAAAAAAAAATAACAAGCTGACTTCTGTATTGTAAAATAAAAAAAATAAAATAAAATTTGACATTATTCACCAAAGGCTCTGAGGAAGGATCCAAATAAAATTTTATAAACCAAAAAAATAAAACAAAATAAAATAAAATAAAATAAAAACCCATATAAGAAACAGGAACCCCTCTCCAATGACCATCACAATTTCAATCGCAATCTCCAGTCTTCTGAAAAAAAAAACATCAAGTACTCTTAACCAGCTCTCCAGCTCCAGAAATTTACCATTCTTTGAATTATAAAGGGACCAGTATGAGAACTCACTTGGATTTGCTCACAAGGACCATCATCAGGTGGTACACAAACATCATGACCATGAAGCAAGTTGGGGAGGACAGGGTTTATTTGGCCTATTTCCACTTTGCTGTTTATCACAAAGGAAGTCAGGACTGGAACTCAAGCAGGTCACGAAGCAGGAGCTGACAGTGAGGCCATGGAGAGATGTTTCTTACTGGCTCGCTTCCCCTGGCTTGCTCAGCCTGCTCTCTTATAGAACCCAAGACTTCCAGCCCAGGGATGGCACCACCCACAAGGGGCCCTACCCCCACTTGATCACTAATTGAGAAAATGCCCCACAGCTGGATCTCATGGAGGCACTTCCCCAACTGAAGCTCCCTTCTCTGTGATAACTGCAGCCTGTGTCAAGCTGACACACACAACCAGCCAGTACAATAGTCTAAGTAAACCTTTTACCTGGAGCTTCTGAGAGCCCACAGGATCCGCTAGCTCCCTTTACTTACCTGTTGTCACAGCATCCTCTTTTTCAAAAAATGAAAATTTACACAACTAATATCACTAAATACAAGCTATGTGAGCACTGTGAAAGGCTTCAGAAAATGTGTACATCCACTGAATTCGACAGTAGCAAATAACTCCTCTATGTGCTGCTTGCACCTCAGTTAACAGGAACAGAGCAACAAACCAGGTGCTCCAGTAACTGGAAGGCAGAGATATGTTGAATCCTAAATGCCTTCCCAAGGGATCTGGTAAAGGTTCAGTTCATTATCCTGTAGTCAATAAGACATTTCAGAAGGCTCTGTAATGCTCCAACATAAACATAAACAGCATTTTCACACAACAGACTCCTCAAACTGCCTAGTAATCAAATTTATACCAAAGCTTAGGTTTGGGGCATCTAATGTTTGTAAACATTTTCACAAATTAGTTTTCCTTCCTTCAGGATACATCTGCTGTAATTCTTAAAAATATTACTCCAATAAAAAGGAGTTCAAATGTCTTAAAATCCATGAATTCTCAGTTCAAGATTTGAGAACTTCATGTAATAAATTACCTTATACCAGAGATGATTCCACCTAAAGGACTAAGCCAACAACAATTTACACTGTGAAATATTTTAAATCAGTTTATGTCAATGACTTGGTGTAGTTTTATTTAAGTATTAAAGTAACTTTAAACATTTACAGTGACACACACAATTAACTTCCAGAATTCTATCTAAATTCAATTTCACAATGCATGCTATCAAAATCCTACTACTTAGATCAAAGAATACATAAATGTCCAAAGAGAAATTCCCAATAGTGAAATGCCAGGAGGAGCAGAGAAGAGATATCCATATACCCTAAAATAAAAAGAGGCTTAAAGACAACCTGTGCAAGATCCTGTAAAACTCAACTGACAAATTCATGAGGAGAAGTAAAACAGAGTGTGATGACAAAGCCACCTGCTGTGATATAACAGCCAGTTTTGTTTGTTTGTTTTATTTTGTTTTCTTTTTAACAACCATTTCCCTTTAATTTAACAAAATATTCTTAAAACCTGGAAGTATTTTAAAATAGTGGTATACAGAAGGATAGGTACAAACCAATTGCCATATACTTTGGAAATGAACTATTATTTATCTCCTTAGGGAATAATGGAATCTAACATAAATGTTATTAATCACCTGTAAAGAGTGAAAGACTGAAACAAGCATGTACAAACAGAGTATATCAACAATTATTCTGGCTCATACAATATTTATTCCTAAAATATTTGTATGTAAAAACAAGTTACATATACTGAAAATGACATCATATGCAAAATATCGTTTGGATTAAATATCTACCTGAATAAAATATTTTTACAGAGAATAGAAAAACTGAGTACAGAAGGACACTGGCTCAGAACAACACACCAGATGAGCATAAGAGGTTAATTTTAATAATCAATTTCATAATTCATCTAATCTAGGAAATGCCAAGAATAGTTTAAAGAGATATTCCACTTAACATGAACTAATGCACCAACTGTCAATGTGAGTAAGGATAGCTAAATGATTCTGGAATGCAATATGCTTATGTTTAATGACATCAATAGAAATATAGGAAATTCACAATGGAGTAAATGCCCAGTAAGTGTGATGCTTCTAAAACTACAACTTGGCTAGAGTTTCATTCTACTTTTGGAACTGACCATGATCCAAGAAAAAAACAAACAGCATACAACATATTATTCTTTTCTTAGACAGGTACATTTCAGTGCACAGACAATTTTAAAATATTATGCTTTTGTTTTTGGCACAGAAAAACATCTCAAAGCATTATTCATATTATTTCTCTCCCCTAAAGTTAACATACTTTAATGCCATATGGGTACAAATTTACTTCTGTTCATTTAAACTTGTAATTAAACTTTATAACATAGAAAACTGCTAAAGTAAAATAATCTCATTCCACTGAAAGGCATTTTTTTTTTCTAAAATAACATGGGTGATGTGCCAAATGGCTGGGGTGGTAGCTCATTATACCTTCAGAGAGAATCCAAGTTTGAGGCTTATCTTGGGTTCTCAAATGCAACATTAAAAGCTCAGAGTGTAAGCAAGGGTAAGAAAGAGCAGATGAAGCCAGGCAGTGGTGGCACATGCCTTTAATCCCAGCACTTGGGAGCAGAGGCAGGCAGATTTCTGAGTTAGAGACCAGCCTGGTCTATAGAGTGAGTTCCAGGACAGCCAGGGCTATATAGAGAAACTCTGTCTCGAACAACCGAGAGAGAGAGAGAGAGAGAGAGAGAGAGAGAGAGACAGAGACAGAGACAGAGACAGAGACAGAGACAGAGACAGAAAGACAGAGACAGAGAGAGACAGACAGACAGAGAGAGAGAGTGCAGATGAGGCAGAAGGGAGAGAACTTGTGAAGAAATGAATTGTTAGCCACTTGATGAACAATGCACTGTTAATCTATCCTCAATGCACTGTATTAAGATCACACCAAGTAATAAAGAACTTATATCTAAAATGCTCAAAAATCATTTAAAGAAATGCATTTTCTAGTACATTCCAGAAAAGGTGCAGCATTTTTTTTGTTCCCTTAAGTTCACAGCAAAGTTTAGCATATACAGAGATATTTTATATATCCACTGTCCCCAAATGCATATCGCCAGTATACTATATCCAGGATTGTAAGACTATTCATTGAAATGAGCTACTTCCCCAATTATTTAATTCTAATTTCAACAGTAGTATTTTATTCATACATTTGTTCCTATTTTATTAAGTTTATATAATTATTTTATTAAGTTTACATTGTAAATATTATTGCCATATGGCATTGTGTTTTCAAAATTAATCTGTTCGGTTCTGGTTTACACGAAGTTGATAATTTCTTTTTAAAAATGTAACTAAAATTTTTTCCAGTACAGCTTCTACAACTGAGAGGTATCTGTGGTTAGTTTATTTCCCTGGGATATGGTCAAATCAAATGTGCAAAAGTTTCAGCTTCATTTCTTCCTTCATGCCCTATACTGTTTTCTCTTTGTCTCTTACTGTATTGGCTACAACTTTAGTACTATGATGAAAGAAATGCTTATAAAAAGCACCCTCCTTGCTCTTGACCTGGCTGAAAACAGTTTATCACTTGTATGATGTCAGTTTTATATTTTGAGGCATTATTCTACATTAAACTGAGAAAATTTCACTCTATTCCTAATTTACCAAAAGATTATCATGAACGTGTTTTTGATTCCTTTATATAATATTTTTCATATGTATAATATATATGACTACTCATAGTTGCTTTAAATTCCAAGTCTAATGATTCTAGTCTCCCCTCTACATCCACTTTTGAAGCTTACTCTGTATCTTCTATTTAAATATTCTACCAATAGTATGAATAGTAACTTTTTTTTCTGTTTTTGGTTTTTCGAGACAGGGTTTCTCTGTGTAGCCCTGGCTGTCCTGGAGCTCACTCTGTAGACCAGGCTGGCCTTGAACTCAGAAACCCGCCTGTCTCTGCCTCCCAAGTGCTGGGATTAAAGACGTGCACTGCCCAACATGAATAGTAACTTTTGATAGCCACCCATGAAAAGCGTAAGGCATAAAAAAATACTATAGGCCTAGAAAAGAGGCTGAATATATATATATATATATATATATATCAAATCAAAAATATTATCTAGTTGAAAGTGTATTTTATTAGATATTAGAATCCTTACTCCAGCTAGTTTCTTGGAACCATTTGCTTGGAAAATATTTTCAGCCTTTTACTTTGAGGTAGTGTCTGTCTTTATCATTGAGCTTTGTCTCCTGGATTCAGCAAAATGCTGGGTCCTGTTTACATATCTGGTCTGTTAGCCAATGTCTTTTTATTGGGGAATTGAGTACAATAGTGTTGAGAGATATTAGGGACCAATGATTGCTGCTTCCTGTTATTTTTGCTGTTAAAGGTAGAATTATGTTTGTGTGTTTCTCTTGTTTTGGATTTGTTATGAAAAGATTAATTTCTTGCTTTTTGTTGGGTATAGTCCCTCCACCAAGATGAACTCTCAATTCTGAACATCTATGCCCCAAATGCAAGGGCACCCACATTTGTAAAAGAAGCATTACTGAAGCTCAAAGCACACACTGAACCTCACACAATAATAGTAGATTTCTACACTCCACTCTCACCAGTGGACAGATCATGGGAACAGAAATTAAACAGAGGCACAGTGAAACTAAAAGATGCTATGAACCAAAGGGATTTAACATACATCCATAGAACATTTTACCCTAAAACAAAAGAATATACCTTCCTCTTGACACCTCAAAAATCGACTATATATTTGGAGACAAAACAAACCTCCCATGTATTCTATCACACCACCACAGACTAAGGCTGGTCTTCAATAATAACAAAAACAACAGAAAGCCCACATATAGGTGGAAGCTGAACAACTATCTACTCAATGATAACTTGATCAGGGAGGAAAGACTACTTAGAATCTAATGAAAATGAAGGTACAACAGAATTCTCAACTGAGGAATCTCAAGTGGCCGAGAAGCACCTAAAGAAGTGTTCAACATCCTTAGTCATCAGGGAAATGGAAATCAAAACAACCCTGAGATTACACCTCGCACCAGTCAGAATGGCTAAGATAAAAAACTCAGGTGAGACAGCAGATGCTGGAGAGGTTGTGGAGAAAGAGGAACACTCCTCCACTGATGGGAAAACTACAAGCTGGTAAGTCCACTTTAGAAATCGATATTGCAGTTCCTGAGAAAATTGGAAATAGTTCTACCTGAAGACCCAACTATACATTTATAGCAGCCTTATTTATAATAGCCAGAAGCTGAAGGAACCCAGATGTCCCTCAACAGAGGAATGTATACAGAAAATGTGGAATATTTATACAGTGGAGTACTACTCAGCTACTAAAAACAATGACTTCATGAAATTTGCAGGCAAATGGATGGAACTAGAAAATACCCTCCTGAGTGAAGTAATCTAATCACAAAATAACACATATGGTATGTACTCACTGATAAGTGGAGAATAGTCCCAAAGCTCACAATGCCCATGACACAACCCACTGACCAGATGGAACTTAAGAGGAAGACCAGGGAGTGGATGTTTCAGTCCTGCATTGAAGGAGGAGCAAGACAATCGTGGGAGGGAGAGAGGAAGGGGAAGAAACAAGGGGGGCAGTATCAGGTACTAAGGGGACTGGAGAGAGGTACAGAGGGTCAGGAAATTAAATAAAAATGTGTAGCAGTGGGGGATGAGAAACTGTTGATAGCCACTGCAGGATACCAGACTCTGGGTAAATGAGAGGCTCCCAGGACCCAATGGCAAAGACTTTAGCTAAAATGAGCAGAGAAGGGGAGATAAATCCTGTAGAGACCACCTCCAGTAGATAGGCAAGGCTCCGGTAGAGGGGTGGGGCCACCCATCCATCTCAAAGTTTTTAACCAAGAAATATTCCTGTCCAAGGAAAGAACAGGGCCAAGAAATGGAGCAGAGGCTGAAGGAAGGGCCATTCTGGGACTGTGCCACACCTGGGGATACATTCTGTCTGCAGACACATCAAACCCAACACTGATGCCTTTGCCAAGATGTGCTTGCTGACAGGAATCTGGTGTAGCTGTTCCTTGGGAGGTTCAGCCAGTACCTAACCACTGTAGATGTGGATGCTTGGAGGCAAAGATCAGACTGAGCTCAGGAAACTGGTGGGGGAAGCTGTCAGAAGTACTCAAGGAGCAGAATGGGATTGCAACCCTATAGGAAGAACAACATCAGGTGTCTGGACCATCCAGTGCTCCCAGGAACTAGACCACCAACCAAGGAGTGTACAAGGAGGGATCCATGGCTCCAGATACATAGGTAGCAGAGGATGGCCTTGTCTGACATTAATGGGGGGGGGAGGGGTTGGTCCTGTGGAGGGTTCATGGCCCAGCGTAGGGGGATACTAAAATGGTGGGGCAGGAAAGGGTAGGTGGGTGGGGGAGTACCCTCATTGAGGGTATACTTTTATTTCTTTTTGTCTTAATGTGAATATGTGTTTGGTTTGTTTGTGTATATGTTCATTGGGATGCATGCAAGTGTGTATATAAGCATGAGCATGTGGGCTTCTGAAGCTGATATCAACCTTGACTGCTTTCCTTACTATATTCATTGAGGAAAAGTCTCTTACTTGACCTTATGGCTCATCTAACCAGCCAGCTTGCTCTTTAAAGTTCGTGTTTATGTCTTCCAAGTGCTAGAAGTACCATGGCCACTTGGCATTTATGTGGGTACCGGAGATCAGAACTCATACTTGTGAAACAAGCATTTTATTCAACTGAACCATCTCCCTAACCCCCAAAGTCATGTATGCTATGGCAATAGTTTTATATATATATATATATATATATATATATATATATATAGAGAGAGAGAGAGAGAGAGAGAGAGAGAGAGAGAGAGCGAGAGAGAGAGAGGGAGAGGGAGAGAGAGAGAGAGAGAGAGTGTTTAAATTTTCTATATCTCAAAATCTTCTAGTCATTTGCTCTTTTGAAAAGAATGTGAAAATCTTCACTATACATGGATTTATATTATGAATCCAGTCCATTCTTTATTGTATCTGAAGATACAACATACTTAAATCATAAAACATGGAAAGATCAAAAAGCTACTAGCCTAAAATCTTCATATCTACTGGTTATTGTACATAGTGTTAGAAGGTGCTGTGCATTCTCAAAGATGAAAAAAGTAATTACCCATTTTACCCGGCTGTCAACCTTCCAAGCTACAGTAACTGGTCTCTTAAAATGTAATTATTGCTACAATACTGGAATAAACATCATGGAGGTAACCAACTACATTCTGATTAAATTTAAGGACTCTTAAAAATAAACACAAGATGAAACCCTTACTTGGTACTAGTATCAAGCCAAAAACCTGTGGCTAGACAGGTAATAAGCCCTAGAAAATAATCTACTATTATTATTCTGCTAAATTACCATTATTACTCAACCAACTCCTAATCACTCACCATTATACCCATAAATTAATACATCTCACAGCTCTCATCAAAGTAGCTTCTAATTTTAGTAATGGTAATTAATACAGACTTCCGCAACTGGCCAAGGTCCAGAGAACAAGATGCCATAGAATGTTCAACCCCAAATGTTACCTTATCACACCCACTCCTCCCAAGCCTCAGGAATCATTGCACAAAAGGAGGTAGAAAGACTGTAAAAGAGCCAGTGAATGACTACCAGGAAACAGTATCTCTAATACACAGCAGGCCAGCTGTACATAAAATTTCACAGCAGTTATAAGAGAATATACAAGGCCTGTATGATCTCAAACCAGACTGAATCCCAGTATACCAAGGTGTGAAGTCCCACCCCCAGTCAAAGATTGGCTGTGAGGGATACCTGCAAGAAAAAGAAATGTTGGAATGCTTTGAGAGCATATCTCTTGGTAACTTGGAAGTAGCCAATGGAAGGCCACACATCCAAAAATATATGAGCAGCATAAATTGGATTTGATGAGTTTGAAAAACAAAGATATAAAGTTGAGTAGGTAAGGAGGGTAGAGTTTTCCTGGGGGGAATTGGGAGTTTTACTACCAGTTTAAGAAATTTTTCTGCCATTAATTTTCAAATAACATTTCTATCATCTATTTTCCCTCCTTTTGAGACTCTAATCCCAGAAGGGGGCCAGTGAGACTGCCAAACAAGTAAAAGGACTTGTCATCAATGATAAGAATTTAACTTTGATCTTTGGAACACACGTGGTAGAGGAAAAGACCCAACTTACAGCAATTTCTCCTCCTCCTTCTATATGTATGCTATGACATACGCATCACTATAAACAATATGTGAATATTTTGTGTTTAAATCCAAGATGCCTTGACATTGCCCTACAGCTTTGCTCCTCTCTCCATTTTACTTTTACTCTGGGTAGCTTTCATTATTATCCTAAAAGTTCTCCAATCTTTATTTCTACAGTGTAAAGTTCACATTAGGGGTTTTTTCTTCCACTTACTCTTTCCATCACTAAAAGCTCAACTTGGAATCTATCTTGTTTTATCCTTTATCATGTTTTTAAATTTCTCTATCTTCTTGGACTAATCTCATAGTGAAATTATACATACACATTCATTTTAATATTAACTTAATATCATTTCTGATTCTATTTATTACAGTCATAGGTCTTATGTTCCTACTATACACATGTCTGTTTTTTTTTAATTGGGTTCCAAACTCTGTGAGTTTTATGTTTGTTGTTTCTATACTTTATCAGTATGACATCTTGTGTGGTGCTAGAATGTAGTTTAAGTACTTGGATTAGCTTGGCTCTTGTGAGAATGATTTTAAAAAAAAAGTGCTTCTTTAATGGCCTTTTTACTCTGGGGTTAATTTGGATAATTTAACAATATCCTCTTGTGGAATATCAAATTTTCCATATTTTGCAAATATGGTGAAAACAGAAACAATTCCTAATACTGGGTAAAAACTGTTCCTTCTAGAGGTTTATTCTATACCCTTATTAGATTACCCCATGAACACATTAATCCAGTTGTTCTCAACCTGTGGGTAGTGAACTCCCACAGGAGCCACATATCAGATATTCTGCATATCAGATATTTACACTATAATTCATAACAGTAGCAAAACACTACAGTAGTGATAAAACTATTTTAGGGTTGGGGTTCACCATACTATGAGGAACTGTACTAAAGAGTTACAGAATTAGGAAGGTTGAAAACTACTAATTTACTCAGTAATTTATTTTGCTTCTACGCAAGATTTCCCCTCCAGAGAAATGACTCACAGATTTGAGCAGGTCTAACTATCGATCTCTGAACTCTGTCTCATTAATTCACTTGTACTCGAACTCTATGCTACATTTTCAGGATACTGTCCACTATCTGAAAATTTTTTCATATATGTTCTCTGCTTTGTTGATATAAGGCATGGGATAATTCATTCTATGTTGCTGGGGGTTTTGGCATGGAAGGAAGACAGTCATTACCAATAGGTAGTAAAAGCTATTTTACTCTCTAAAACAGGGAATGGTTGCCTTTTGTAAATTCCATGCACATGACAGGTTATCTATGACTTCTGATGTCTCAACAAATTTAAAACATTTAATGAACATTGTCAAAATATTGTATAAAACCTATTCAAATATATATACATGTAATAACTAATCAAGCAAAATCTATCATATTTACTACATCCATACTTTATTCAATCCCAATTTATTTCAAGACTTGCTGTTATCTAATCATTCTAAGAATCCAACTTCATTTTCACTTGAGATAATGTTTATGCTTTGTTTCAGTTTCATTGTCTTACAGAAGCAATAAACAGGAATGGTAATAAGCTCAGCTGTTGGGCATGACACAGACTACTACAGAGTACTAGCTACAGCACTTGTAAATGAGTTATTCATTAAACTAATAAATTAAATAATCAATTGGTTAATAGACACTGCTGTAGGATGAAGTTACATTACATATTGTTTAATCCAGAGGAATGTAAAATTTTAAAACTGGATTTATGAGAGCTCTGCATCCAATACCACAACACCCAGAGGAAGCTAGATTCCCAGGTGCTCAACCACACGCAGCATCATAGGTGAGAAGGCCACAACATGCTCTTCAAACTGGGAGTAACTAGGACCCCAGGAGATACAGGGACACAGGAACCCGGGACTGGCCAGTGGCATAGGTTCCTTCAGTCTGAGTCAGTATCCTGAGCAGACCTTGGGTGCTACCTCCCCACCGAGTCCCACAACACCCAGAGGAAGCTCAACTCCCAAGTCTAACATACTGAGGATTATAGGATCACAGGATCTCAGGAGCTTGGTCACACCAGGATTTCAGAATCCCAAAGGCAGGCTGACTTTCAGGAGCTCTTACACCAAGGATCGCAGGATCACAGAGACAGCTGGACTCTAAGGAGTTCTGACAGAACAAAGATAACAGGAAAGAGAGGCTCCAGTTAGAGAAAGCGAGTGCAGGCAGCATTAGACATAACCGGATGGAGAGGCAAGCACAAGAACTTAAGAAAGAGAAATCAAGGTTATATGACATCATCAGAACCCAGTTTTCCCACAATAGCAAGTCCTGGATACCCCATCACAAAAGAAAAGCAAGATTAAAATATAAAATTACTTGTCATGATGAAAATAGAGGACTTTAAGAATGACGTAAATAACTCCGTTAATGAAATACAAGAGAATACAGATAAACAGCTAGAAGCCTTTAAAAAGGAAACACATAAATCTCTTTAAAAAAATTACAAGTAAATACAACCAAATAGGTGAAGCAATTGAACAAAACCTCCCAATATCTAAAAATGGAAATAGAAACAACAAAGGAAAACATCCTTGGAGATAGAAAACCTAGGAAAGAGATCAGGAGTCATAGACACAAGCATCACCAAAAGAATACAAGAGATAGAAGAGAGAATCTCCAGGGACAGAAGACACCATAGAAAACATTGACACAACAGTCAAAGAAAATGCAAAAGCAAAAAGCTCCTAACCCAAAACATCCAGGAAATCCAGGACACAATGAAAAGGCCAAACCTAAGGATAATAGAGATAGAAGAAAGGGAAGATTCTGAAATTAAGGGACCAGTAAATATCTTCAACAAAATTAAAGAAGAAAACTTCCCTAACCTAAGGAAAGAGATGCCCATAAATATACAAGAGGCCTAGAGAACTCCAAATAGACAAGATCAGAAAAGAAATTCTTCCCGTTATGTAATAATAAAAACACCAAATGCACAGAACAAAGAAAGAATATTAAAAGAAGTAAGGGAAAAAGGTCAAGGAACATATGAAGGGAAACCAATCAGAATTACACCAGAATTCTCACAAGAGACTATAAAAGCAAGAAGATCCTGGGCAGAAGTTATGCAGACCCTAAGAGAACATAAATGCCAGCCCAGGCTATTATACCCAGCAAAACTCTCAATTACCATGGACGGAGGAAACAAGCTATTCTGTGACCAAAAAGAAAAAAGAAAAAAAAGAAAAAAGGAAAAAGAAAAATTTCACAATATCTTTCCACAAAATCCAGTACTACAAAGGATAATAGGTGTAAATCAACAACACAGGAGGGAAACTACAAACTAGAAAAAGCAAGAAAGTAATCTTTCAACAAAACCAAAAAAGATTCCTACACAAATATAAAAACAACATCAAAAATAACAGGAACCAACATAAAATATTTCTTAATATCTCTTAACATCAGTGGACTCAATTCCCCAATAAACAGACATAGAAAAACAGACTGGATACATAAACAGGACACAGCACTTTGCTGCATGCAGAAAATGCAACTTAGTGTCAGAGACAGACACTACCTCAGAGTAAAGGGCTGGAAAACAATTTTACAAGCAAATGGTCCCAAGAAACAAGCTGAAGTAGCAATTCTAATATCAAATGAAAATGACTTTCAACCAAAAGCTATCAAAAAGGATAAGGAAGGACACTTCATATTCATCAAAAGAAAACTCTACCAAGAAGAACTCTCAATTCTGAACATCTATGCTCCAAATGCAAGGGCATCCACATGCATAAAAGAAACTTTAGCTCAAAGCACACATTGTACCGCACACAATAATAGTGGGAGACTTCAGCACCCCACACTCACTGATAAGTGGATATTAGCCCAAAAGCTTGGAATATCCAAGTTACAATTCACAGACCACATGAAGCTCAAGTAGAAGGAAGACCAAAGTATGGGTACTTTGGTCCTTCTTAGAAGGGGTAACAAAATATTCACAGGAGCAAATACAGAGACAAAGTGTGGAGCAGAAACTAAAGAAAAGGTCATGCAGACTACTCCACCTGGAGACCCATCCCATGATACAGTTACCAAATGCAGACACTATGGTGGATTCCAAGAAGTACATGCTGACAGGAGCCTGATATTGCTGTTTCCAAGCTCCTGACAAATACAGAGGCAGGTGCTCACAGCCAACCATTGAACTGATCAGAGTCCCCAAAGGAGGAGTTAGAGAAAGGACTGAAGGAGCTAAAGGGCTTTGTAACCCCATAAAAAGAAAAACAATATCAACCAACCAGAGCTCCCAGGGTCTAAACCACCAACCAAGGAGTACACATGGAAGGACCCATGGCTCCATCCTTATATGTAGTAGAAGATGTCCTTGTCAGGCTTCAATGGGCTGAGAGGTCCTTGGTCCTGTGAAGGCTGGATGCCCCAGTACAGGGGAATGTGAGGGTGGGAAGGAGGGAGTGAGTGGTTGGATGGGAGCACACCCTCATAGAAGAAGGAGGGGGGACGGGATAGGGAAATTGGGAAAGAGGATAACATTTGAAATGTAAATAAATAAAATATCCAATTTAAAAAAGAATTTATGAGATGGTGCCTCCTTTTTTACATTTATTGATTTATTGTACATAAAATGGGGTACAGAGTACCATGGTGTGCCTGTGGAGGTCAAAGGGCAACGTCTGTAATTTGGTTCTGTCCTTCTCACATGCTGATTCTAGGAATCAAACTTAGGTTTTGAGGCCTAGTGGTGAGTGCCTTTTCCTGCCAGTATGCGGCTTGCCAAACTAGAGACTTACAGAGAACAATTAGTGATCAAAGTACATATCAAATAAAATGGCAACTGCTTCAAAGATGTTTTAATCTATGAAAGGGATCATACCAGGGAATGTCCCACCTCCTTTCTCTATGAAACAAGCATTTGAAAAGATTTTTTAAGAGAGTTCCTGTACATATTTCAAAGGAAATAAAAAATGCAATTTGTATTACATGAAAAATAGTAATACAAGTGGAAAAGAGGATACAAAAATTCCTCAGAAAACAACAGTAATATTCTTAGGATGGAAAACAGCTCAGTATGCAGAGGGCAGATCAGTGCTAGAATTTGTACTAAAAATTTCTTTAAATTGGTTATTCTGAATAAGAAAATGTAGCATAGCATTAATGTAGTTTTTAAATGACAAATTATCTTTATTTTCTTGGGGAAATAAGTCATTATCTTAAATTAATTGTAAATACTACCTACCCAAATCATCCTGAAGGATAATTATAAAAGAACTAATTTACTACAAATTACTTTTGAGGGATGTGATTATCTTCCTAAATGCTCAACTTATTTCACATACAGAGTCTAACATATTAGGGACAATCATTTAGAGGATTATAATGAGTAGACTGTCCTAAAAATTTTAAAGATACAATTACATTAGAATAAAAATTGCATATTACATAACTACAATACTATATCTGAAATATTGCAAAACTACTTTTAACTATGTCATTGGGTCAAAGTTTTCCATGCATGTTATGTTCTGAATATAAAGAGTCACCCAAAAGTTTCATGTGTTGAAGGCATGTTCCCCAGCAGGTGGATTCCATCACTGCAAGGGGATGGGGTCATAAAGGTTCTGACCTAATGAAGAGGTTCCTTCACTAATGGATTAAATTGGATGGCATTTCGAGTAGGTGATAGCACTTTTTCAAGGTAAAGTTCCAAAGTTGAAGTTAATTGGGACTTAGTATCCAGGTATCTGATGAATATAGCCTTTCAGGAGGCTGAGCCAGACACCAGGAATACTATTTTTTTTTTTTACTTTATCTTTCTTTATTAGATATTTTCTTTATTTACATATCATATGA
>NW_022196914.1:39004747-39014595 GCF_008632895.1 Mastomys coucha | reverse complement strand
AACAACAACAAGAACAAACCCCTGTTCCCTCCCCCTTCCCCATGCTCGCCACCCCACCCTCTCCTGCTTACTGGCCCTGGCATTCCTCTACACTGGGGCATAGAGCCTTCACAAGGCCAAGGGCCTCTCCTGCCCTTGATGACCAACTTGGCCATCCTCTGCTATACATATGCTGCCAGAGCCATCAGTCCCACCATGTGTACTCCTTGGTTGGTGGTTTAGTCCCTGGGAGCTCTGAGGGTACTAGTTAGTTCATATTGTTCTTCATCCAAAGGAGCTGAAAACCCTTCAGCTCCTTGGGTCCTTTCTCTAACTCCTTCATTGGGGACCCTGTACTCAATTCAATGGATGGCTGTGAGCCTTTACTTCTATATTAGTTGGCTACTGTCAGAGCCTCTCAGGAGACAGCTATATCAGGCTAGAATGCCCTTCCTGCTCCATAGTTAGTCTCTGCAACTCCTTCTGTGGGTATTTTGTTCCCCCTTTTAAGAAGGAATGAAGCGTCCACATTTTGGTCTTCCTTCTTCTTGAGTTTCTTGTGGTTTGTGGATTGTACTTTGTGTATTCCGAACTTCTGGGCTAATAACCACTTATCAGAGAGTGCATACCATGTGTGTTCTTTCTGTGATTGGGTTACCTCACTCAGGATGATATTCTCCAGATCCATCCATTTCCCTAAGAATTTCATAAGTTTATTGTTTTTAATAGCTGAGTAGTACTCCATTGTGTAGATGTACCACAATTTCTATACAGGAATACTATTTTAATTCAAATGAATACAAAAAAACTATATAGAGAAATGTCAATCTGTGTACTGGAGACTATCCATGAAGACCTCTGACCTGTCCCAGCTGGAGGGTTCAAGCGAAGGGAAAGGGCACAAGCAGGGAGGCAAAGTGCTGCTACTGCACAGCTGCTCTGGAGCCACTGCCCCAGCAGCTGCTGCTGTACCCAGAAGCTGCGCTGGTTGTGCTGAGCAGAGCTGAGCAGAGCTGAGCCAGTGCAGGGCTGGTTAGCAAGTAGAGTGAGGGGAGCTTCCTGTGGTAAAGCTTTGGGAGAGCACTCTCTTCCCAGGCAGTGTTCCAGCTATTGTGACAGATGCTCTCACTCAACAGAGTAATTCTCACATACACTTATTCCTTCTGGATAGAATCTCATATACAGTTCTGGGCTAGGTTGGATCTAACAGCAGATACTGCCTATTGGCTGCCATTAGAGGCCTCATGGACTTGTGGTCACTGCGCCTATGTGACTGGTGGCTTCAATTTTCTCTATGGGAGAACTCAAGAAGGTTAACAAGCAGAAGGGCCCAAGTGAGGATCCTTCACTCCCACTTGGGAGGAAGAAAAAAGCAATCACAGGAAGCAGAGGGAGGGAAGGAGGGAACTGGGTGAGAAAGAGGAGGGGGACAGGAATAGGGGAACATGATTAGTTATTAGGGGAAACAGATGAGAAGCCCTGAGAGCCAGCAGAATAAATGGAAATATGCAGGAGAAAGTGGGAGATGGGGGGAACCCTCTAGAATGTGCCAGGTGAGAGACTCTCAGCACTCAAGGGGAGAGATCTGAAATGAAATGACGAACAGTGAGAAGAGGGAACTGGTAGAGTCCACCTCCAGTAGAAAGACAGGGCATCAAGTGGAGGGATGGGGTTGTCATTCCACAGTCAAAAACTCTGACCCAGACTGTTCTTGTCTAAAAGAACTTCAGGGACAAAAATGGAGAAGATACTGAGGGAAAGGAGGTACAATGACTCGCCCAAATTGGAATCCAGCTCAAGGGAAGGCTCCAACGCCTGATACTGTTACTGATGCTATGGTATGATTACAGACAGAAGCCTAGCATGGCTCTCCTCTGAGAGGCCCAACAAGCAGCTGACTGAGACATAGGCAGATACTTACACCCAACTAATAAGTTGAGGACCCCTGTGGTTGAATTAGAGAAAGGCTGGAAGAAGCTGAGAAGGGTGACCCCATAGGAAGACCAGCAGTCTCAACTAACGCAGACCCCTGAGATCTCTCAGACACTGAACCATCAACCAGGAAGCATACACCAGATGGTAGGAGGCCTCCTGACACACATCTAGCAGAGGACTCCCTGGGGCCTCAGTGAGAGATGCTCCTAACCCTTGAGAGACAACATACATTTTTTATGAAAACACAAAATGATGTATTTGCGCAATATATGATGAATCCTTTACCATTGTATTTTTCATAAATATATATGAGTATATATATTTATGAATATATATATGAGTATATATATTCATAATATATATATGAGTATATATATTCATATATATACATAATATATATATGAGTATATACATTCATATATATATATATATGAGTATATATATTCATAAATATATATATATATATATATATAGAGAGAGAGAGAGAGAGAGAGAGCGCTATTCTTTAAAAACTGATTAACTAACACATTACCTTAAATGTCTGCATATGGAGAACTGGGCAGTTACACCTTCATTTGTTTATTCAGTTACTCTGGATGTCCCTTGTTAGTATCAAATATTAGCTTATTTTTAGCAAATATCTGTTACAAATAACTGTTCCTTAATTGACCTTAGCTATTAAATAGTGCTTTTTATAGTCAAGTTATTATTTTGTTTACCTTACTTGCTCTCCTAAGCCCATAATCAAACTCATCAGGAAACCTCACCTGTTCCTCTTTCATCCTTCAGTTTACAGGTTAAAATTAGCATGATAATTTTTCAAAATTAGCTAATGAAGGCTTTGGTGTTTTTAAAAATTGCTGAATGCAATGCTTGTTAATCTTATGGAAAAATTAAAATGTTTTGTTACAACTTATAGTGCTATTCATATAGAAAATAAGTGTTTCTATCTTTGCTTACTTATTTAGCTCTTACAGTTCTCTCATAGTTGTATCACAGCTATGGTTTATTAATTTTTAAGTGGATACTCTGAGAAACAATTGTAAAAACAAAATTATTAAGGTTATTATGATTTAATTAAAACAAATAGTGTAAAGGTATTTCAAACGTTCTTAGCATTTTTTAGATAGCAGACAGGAGAACCTTTTATTATTAAATACTCTCCTGGCCACTTTCCCAAATTAAATGCATGAAGAAAGATTCTGCTGGTCCCTGAATGGGCAGTTTGAATTATTTTGCTCACTCTGAAAAGAGTCCATGGAAAGTAATAGCTAAGTATCCTTCCACCAGCCTTCTCCCACCTCCCTTTAAGTTGTGAAAAATGCAGGCATATTCTATGTGAAGGAGAGGACCAGTATAATCTCATAGAGAAACAATGGATTGGGATAAGAAAAAGAAAGAGATGCCTAAGCTTTTAGAGTGAGGATTGTGTATGTGGTCTGGAGTCCATGAGAGTCAAGCAGTCATATCTTATTGAACTTCTTTATTAATCAGACAGTAAAACCACTCATTGATACAATGAACATGTAGCCACTATGTGAAGTCTGCATTTTAGAAATAATGCTTAAGCACAAAGAACAAAATGCATCCCATTCCACTTTTCTGAAAGCTAGAGGACAAGTGTAAAGAACATGCTTAGCTGCTCTTAAAAAGGAAACTACCCCAGAACCACAAATCACCTGTACGATCAGTTATTACCAGACATATGTTCCAACACTCGAGAGACATGCAGCAGCAAACAATCAAAACCCCTGAAACATAAAGCATATAAACTATTCTTTTTCTTGTCATTGTAACAAACTTTGTGAAGAGAGGCAGCTTGGGGAGGGAAGAAGCTTAGGCTTCGTGTGGCCGCTGGTTTCCAAGTACAGAAGCAGTTATCCCTGGTGGCAGCAGAAGCAGGCAGACATGCCTGGCTCATCCCTCCGTAGATCAGGAAGCAGAATACTAAACATAAGAGGACAGATGACAGGACAGTCCATTAGGCCCTCCTAACGTCAACCTATGCTGTCCAGTGAGGCTACACCTCCAGCTTTTCTACAATGTCTTAAAGCAGTGCTAAACACATGAGCCCATGGAGCTTCATTCACAGGAACCCACAGCATGGGGCACACTATGAAGACCATATCTAGTTTTGTGACTTGCTATTACCACCTTCCTAAAATGTTAGAGGACTTGGGTATCAACATAATAAAAATAGTTTCTCAAAAATAAATAAAAACACTACTTTAGCAGGTTTATTCTTCAGTTTGGATGCTACAAAACAAAGTAGGATGTTTACACTAGTGTAAGAATCACAACTCACTGCAACTTGTATGACAGACTGTTAAAGTATTAATGCAAAGCTAGCTATTTTTTGGAAACAGAAATCTCTTGGTCCTTGCTGCATGCTAATGGACTGTCGCTGCTGAAGTAGCTAAAAAGCTATCCCACTTTCTATTGCTCTGATGAAACACTGTGACCAAAAGCAACATGAGGAGGAATGGGATTGCTTCGTTCACAATTCCATACAACAGTTCAGCATCAAGAGCATGGAGCATGAACTTATGCAAGGCTGGAACCTGGTGACAGGAGCTGATGCAGAGACCGTGGAGTGGTACTGCTTACTGGCTTACTCCTCATGGTTAGCTCATCCTGCTTTCTTAAGGAACACAGAACTTGGTGGGACCCAGGGATGACACTCCCCACTAAAGGCTGGGTCCTCCCACATAAACAATTTTAAAAATGCCCTAAACATCTACTTACAGATCAATCCTGTAGAGGCATTTTCTCAACTGAAGTTCCCTCCTCTCAGATAGTTTGATAAGCAATATGAGGTTTGCTGTCTACAATTTTTCTCCTTTCAGTCTCCATTTGTGTACAATCTTTTAATGATTCCAAAGGGGTATAGGGTGGATTGAAAGTTTGGTGATATCAAACTTTTAAAGCAGTGCTATCAAAGGCTGGTGGACTAATAAATATAAAACATTGTACATGTTATAGGGTAACTGCTTTAAAAGAACATGAGACATGAAGGTGAGAGAGGTCATTCTATCACACAAATCAAAGAACACATTGTTAAAGGTTAGAGTACACCTCAAGTCAATGGGTGGTACAGCACACAGCTGGCATCATATGCTCTTTGCCTGAGAAGAGAAATAAAACAGCATGACTTTTTTTTTAAGTCAGTAGATTAATATAGCTCAAACACAGGGTGAGGTGAGATGGGACAAGAAATGAAGTAAAAATACCACAGATAGAATGGGTCAAACAACAGAACTCACAGCTCTGAAGGCTTAGAAGTCCATGATCAAAGAAAGTCTAGGCTAATCTGGTTCTTGTTGAAGCCCTCCCTTCCTCCTGCCCCTACACACACACTGCCCCACCCCACCCCATCCTGCAAGTATCCTACCTTCTCACTGCCCTGCATGGTCATCACTCAGGTATAAACACCTGGAGAGAAAAAACTCTGCCACTGGATTAGGACCCCACCATGGCATCCACATTTAACTCTAATCATCTCTTTAAGAAGCCCATTTCTAAACACAATTTCAAGAAAGAATGCATTTTGAATTTGGGGACACAATTCAGTACAGAGCAGTAAGAATTACAGTAAGCTAATTAGGTGATTATGCAAACAGAAGCTAAATTAATGCAAATGAAGATGGGGAAGATGCTATGTTAAGAAGTTAAACAAGATGTGATAATTATCAATAATTGAAGGAATAATACATCTGACTTAAACAACTGAATGAATGATAGTACTAATTGTTTAAACAGAACAAGTAAGTTATCGTCCAGACAAAACTCCAGGGACATTTCTGAAAATCCAGATCCTGCGACAAGCGGACATGAGAAGTCAGAATGAAAACATGATGGTCACTTGATAAAGACTCAACCATAACTAAAAAGGGTCTGAGATCTGATTATCCATCCCCTACTTAGAAGCTAATCATTTTATTACTGTTTTGAGGAAACTGGCAAGAGAACAAAACTTCTAGGTCCAGGACAATGAAGAGAGCTGATTAATCATATGGCCCAGTACCAGCCTATCAGCATTGGCTCCCTAGCCCCTAACTTCTATAGAGGTTATGTAACCAAACCAAGTGAGAAGCTAAAACAGGAATACAAAGTTTTGGACTCTTCCATATGACAGTAACTAGTAAGCAAGACTGCTCTTTGTATCTCAAGAATCTTCATTTACAAATATTACTTGGCAAACGGTTCAAGGAAATAGCAGGCCTAGTATTTTGCTGTGTTGTATGGAGGTGGTGGTGATGATGGTGATGGATTTTTGAGATGGGGTCTCAGTCTAGCCTAGGATGGTTTTCAATTTCCTATGAAGCCCAAGCATGGAGGGTAGGCAGCTGCCCAGCCCTTGTGTTGCTTAAGGCTTATTAAAAATATAAAGGCAGTGTGTGTGGGGGGGGGGGGTAATTTTATACAGGGACTCAATAACAAAGGCAGGGGAAGACACCCAGGAAAAGGATTTTAAATATTTACTACAACAATAATATTAACTTTATATGTACCACTTTTTACTCTGATTGAAAAAATTGTTAATATTTGACTGCAAAGGCTTTCTTAAAATCATGGGAGATTTTTTTGTTTATTTGGTTTTGCTTTTTTGATTGCTTTTTTTTTAAAAGAAGGTTTCCAAATGTAGTCTAGACTGGCCTTGAAGTCTCAAGCCTGTGTTCTCAGTCTTCCAAGTGCTGTTCCAAATACAGATAGGCTTCTTTTTATTTTTTGCATTTTTCTCTATTTTTAAAGAAGCATTTAAAATAGCTTTCATGCATCATGACTTTATCCCTAAATGGTTTATATGTATCTCCTAAGAATAAGAGCTTTCTCCTCCTTTACCATAATGTCTTAATCTCACTAAAGAAAATTAACAATCTTCCCCAAATGTCTCTACAAAGTATCTGCTTTAAAACTTTATAGTATTAGTTTTTGAGCCAAGAGGCTCCCAACATTTGTAAATATTTGTGTTTATATGCAATACACTAGTGGTTCTTAACTTTATTTTCTTCAGAAGAATTGACAGCTAGAACTTTTCAAGGGAAATGTTTTTCCTTTTATAATTGCAAGAGATCTATAAAATGATATTTTACTTATTGCTATACAAATTACCTCACATCCTTTCATCTAAAGAAATTAGTAATAATTGATGACCTTATAAAAATCAATTTTAACTGAAAATCAGTTAGATCTTGGTTCAATGAAAGATCCTATCTCAATATTAAGGTGGGGGGGCAATTAAGAAAGACATCCAATGCTGACCTCCAGCCTGCACAAGCATGCTCACATGCATCTAAAAGCAGATGTACAGAGAGAGAGAGAGAGAGAAACACAGACACACTGACACAATTATATCAGAACATTTGGTGGGTTCTATTAGTTGTTCTACTACATGATTCAGAAGCAAGGTATCTGTCAGCTAAACTCTTAATTGGAGACTGTTAAGAAAAAAAAAAAAACAGTCTACTTCAAAGAGACTGGTAAAACCTATCTACTGGACTGTCAGGACTGAGAAATAGTTCTTGCTTGCTGTCAATTGGGGACCATCCCTAGTTACTAGAAGCCTTAGTGTTCCTTGTACTGGGGCCCCTGAAGTTCCACCCCAGCAATAGGATAGTGAGTACTTCTCATGCTTGCACTGTATTTGCATTCCCCTATGAGGAGTTTACTCTCCAGATTTTGTTTTTGTTTGGTTTCGGTTTTGTTTGTTTTGAAATAAAAACATAATGAATCTATCTATTTCCCCTGTTATCATACCAAAGGGAAAATGTCCATGTAACAGTTCTGGTAAGATATTAGCAATTAACACTCTACTGAGACTTACTCATCTATGTTCCTGCCAACAGTAAATGAAAAGCCTCCTTCTGTAAAGCCTTATCAACACTGTAAATCAGGGTAAACAGAACTTCACATGTTCAAAATTATTTTCTCATCTTTCTCTATGAATTGCTTATAAATGACCTTTATCCACTGCTGAGTTTGAGGGCATGTGGGAGAATGGGCATATGTTGGCCTTTATTTTATCATTATTTTTTATTTTATCTTATTCTTCTAAAGCTTTCAAAGAACAAGCTCTCTTGAAGTTTTCTTGCTATCTGATTAACAAAATGTCGTAAGCTGATAACACTCATTTCTTGCTTCAAGCTAGAATTAGACATGTCTCTAAAGAACTCAGGTTGCTTTACAGCAGTAGTTTTCAACATTCCCAATGGCATGCCCCTTTAATAAAGTTCCTCATGTTGTGGTGACCCCCAACCATTAAAACTATTCTCATTGCTACTTCACAACTATAATTTTGTTATTGTTATGAATCTTAATATAAATGCCTGATATGTGAGCCCTGTCACGAAGGGGTCATAAGCTACAGGGTGAGAACCACTACTTTAAAGGAAAGAGTATTTTAAAGCACATCATTTCTAGGATGCTGTTTCAAGATTATCATCAATGCTATGCATCTGATACATTTTTCTAAGTTTTTAATTCATGTGATAACTCATTCTGGTATACACTGGAATAAAGAGTCAGGTTATATATTCTATGAACGACTATCTACTGAAGCAAAATTTTCCTCATTTTCCTCTAGTGCTTTATGTTTGCAACTGACAAATGATATCTCCACAAGTATTAGTACTTTTCCTGTTTCTGGACTCTGTAGCCTATTTAACTGCTCTATCTGTCTGTTCTTATGTCAATGGTAATTTAAGATACAGAATGGTATTTTAAGAAACAGAAAATTATCGCAGAGTAGATATTCTACTCTAAAATGCCTGTTTACTAATGTCATTCTAGATACAGCAATGAATGTCAGAGTAAGGTGATGTATGAGGAGACTATTCATCACTTCTGGGCCCAAGATTATTTCCACTACAGAGCAATAACCTTGATGTCAGTAATCATAAGGAGACAGCAGACAAAGAACAGTATAGAATTAAACTACTCTAATATGTAAAGTTTAAAGCTAATTTCAAAATATCCTTAAATAATGTAGCTTCTTTTTTCCATATTCCAAAAAGTGCATGACAAATTAAAAAATATAAATGATAGCAAGGAACCTACTTATTCCTCAGAACAATACAAATTCATATTGTGGAATTTACATACTTATTGGGATTATATTCAAATATTTGAGGATTGAAAATAATAGCTGGTATTGTTCTTGACTTTAAGATGCTCATTATATATACTTCAGTATAGCCATTAAAAACCCCTGAAAGATCAAACTGCCAACAATCTTTTAAAAAAAACTTATTAAGAGTTATATATTGTTCAAGTCATATGTACATAGCACAGGCATTTGTCTGACTACAACAATGTCACTGAATATAAAGCATTCTCATATATTGTAGCACTATGTTCAGAAAATAAGCTGATGTTTCGGGTTTATTTTACTTACATAGTAAGTTTGATTTATATAGAAATGATAGACTATGTCAGGAACAGGTATGATAATCTCCTTAAGAGAGGAGACATAAGCTGAAACACATACATACGAACTCCCAACTGAAGATAAAGCTCGGTAGTCAGTAAGAAAAGAGTCAAAAATATAAGGATTTCTTTTAGATTGTTGGAAAACTTTGTTTCCATAAAACATCAACCTTACTAAGGCTACTTATGAAGGCAACCTGGGGAGTACAGTTGCTCTTATACGTCCCCACACCCACTGCTGAGGTGAAAGAACTGCCAAGACTCTGCTACCCAGCTCTAGCTAGGATGCTCTGCACTGATGCTCTCCATGGAACTGGAGATCTTGGCCAACATAAAGCACTAATTGTTTCTAATACTTACATAGAAAACTTTACTTGAACTGTCTACAGTTGCCCAATAACTTCACCTTCTAAATTGTCATAATAAAAGTCTAGCCCAGCAGTGGTGGTGCACGCCTTTAATCCCAGCACTTGGGAGACAGAGGTAGGCAGATTTCTGAGTTCCAGGCC
>NW_022196914.1:38997749-39004656 GCF_008632895.1 Mastomys coucha | reverse complement strand
GTCTGAAGCTTGCCCAGGAAGGTGAAGGTAAACCCCTTTTTGTTTCAAATAAGCTTAAGCTACAGATAATTTTGAATGAGATTATTTAATGGAAACTGAAACAAATACATTTTTTTAAATTTTAGCTTTAGAAACAGCAAAAAAAATTAACTTCATTTCTTTAATAAGAAATCTAATCTTTTGTATTAAATTCCTAACATAAGAAATTTCACAAAATCCATACACTGCAAAATATACTAATCTATTTATGTATTTTTATAATACTAATTCATCAATAAATATGAAGACATAATTTGTATAAAATGTTTAAAATACACACAAAATAAATATAGGGGCCTGGAGAGATGGTTAGTAGCATTTGCCCCCACATGGTACCTAGCAATTGTTTGCAACTCCATTTCAAAAGGATCCAAAGTCATCTTCTAGCCTCTGCAGGCACTGCATGCCCATGGTAGACATGTATCCATATAGGCACCACCCATACACATGTAACTGAAACAAATAAGTCTTCAAATAAATAAGGAAGCAAGTAAAATGAGTAAGCTGATGAGTAGTAAATACTGTATGAGAAGGAACTTGTTGGAGTTAGTTATCTCCTCCGACCAGGGAGCCACATTCACAGGAAGCATGTCACCAACACAACTATCTTGATGGCGCTTTCTCTACTTTTATTCTAATTTACATTGTGCTGAACACTGTATTTTTACTTTTCACTGTAAAGTTACCTTAGGTTACTTTTATATAGGACAAGATAGGAAGACAAGAAAAATCAGATGGAATAACAAAAGGAAAGAGAAACTTTGCAGAAGAGATGGTGGACAACATCCTACATTAGCTAGCAATGGGGTCTTATAATAGGGAAGAAGGACTTTTCAAAACAACTTAAGAAAAAAGAACAAAGTGTGAATGGAAAACAGCAAGCTGACTACACTGAATATGAAGTCCTGACTCAAGAACAGGAATTAATTAGTGAAAGACAGGTCTACAGATACAGTCAATTCTACAATTACTCCAAACAAACTCATTCACTATAGCAACAACTGTGAAACTGTTAATATATAATTAGACCTCATATAATTCATTTCTCAAATATAGAAAATAGAACTCAGTTAGTGATCTTATATAGCAAACTATCAAGAAACAAGTCTAAACATGAAACCAAAAGGCAAGGTGGTACAGAACAAACCTCATAATGAGAAAACTTTCCGTTTCCCATTAGATGCTTTCCGTTATACTGAATTCTATAGAAGTAAGTTATGTGTGTTTTCAATCAACATACTAGGAACAAAAATGGATTGGTATGTAAAGCCAAGTGATCTGTTGATGTATGAAGCAATGACTTAAGTAAATGTTAATATAAGAAATGTTACGGAAAAAAAATTAAAAAAAAGAAATGTTATGGTTTAGCCTGTATTAAATATTTGCATGCATATATAATACCAATCGAAGAAACAGAGGCTATGAATTTGAGAAAGAGCAAGGGAGAAATACATAAGAAAATTTAAAGAGAGGAAAAGGGAGAAGATTATATAATTATATTTTAATTTAAAAACATTTTTAAAGAAATGTATTAAAATAAAATCCTGAGTTTTGTAAGAGTTTAGGAGAAGAAAAGCAATAATAGTGGCATTTTGTTTTATATCTATTTAGTACATGTGTTTGTATGTGTGTGTGTGTCATTTCAAGAGTGTTTGGAGGTCAGAGGACAACTTGAAGGACTCAGTTCTCTCCATCATGTGGATTCTGAGAATCAAACTCATATAATCAGATTTAACAGCAAATGCCTTAACCTGCTAATCTTTCCAGCCCAGTAGGTGCATTTTAATATGGATGATAAAGGACATAAATATAGATCTGTGCCAAGGCTGGTAAGGCATACCTGTAATACAAATGCTAGGCAGGCTGAGGCAGAAGATTCCAAGTTCAAGGGCAGTGTGGGCTACACTGTAAGGCTGCAGTCAGCATACACTACTCAGCAAGATCTACATTGTCTTCAAAGAACACAAACAAGTGTGAGAAAACACACAAAGGTACGTTTGTAGAATAATATGTATTAAGGAGCTGGTGAACATGGATTATAGAAAGAAGTAAAATGTAAGCACCATTTAAACACACACGTATACACAAGCACTTCTCAACTACTATTATTGTATAATGAAAATACCATCAGTTTGTAGTATAAAATACAAGTGAAAATGGGCAAAGATTTTAGCATAAGCAGAATTATTCTGCTCACTGAATACATTTAAATTACAAATAGTAAAAAAAATTGAAAAATATATGTAATAACAAAAAAGAATAAGAAGCTATGAATTTGAAAAAGAGCAAGGAAGGATATGAAAGAGGATTTGAAGGGAGGAAAGGAGAGGAGGAGATGATTCAACTCTATCCTATGATATAAACAACCTGAATAAGCTAGTGGGGAAAGAGAACTACTGAAGGTCCAGTTGGCCTGCATAGCTGAATGCCTAACACACATGGCAGTTGTGTCATCTAAGTAAGCCCATGCTTAGCAAACCTGGACTCAGACAGGTTTACTAGTAAGCCTGCCATCTTGGCCACCACTGAAGAGAAAAGGGACTGTCTTTATTATGTTGACTAGGACATAAATCTGCAGAGTGCCTTGGAAAAGGCACTACCCACTCCACCCTTAAAGCCAGTTGTCCCTGTAAAGAGAATGCAGAGCAAAAGGTCAAAACCTTTGTTCAGACATGTAAAACTGCCAGAGACACAGAAAAACTGGCTCGATGCACTTGAATTCTTCATGTTGTCAAATGTCTTCCATGCTACCCAAAGAATGCATTTTGACTGCTTTGTTAACAATATGTTCATAAACATGTGTTCACATAAAAATATGCTCATGTATGTTTTACTAATAATGTATGATTCTGAATAACTGAAATCTTTAGCTGAGATAAACATGCACCAAAATGACAAAGAGCACGTTCAAAGGTTTTCTCTGGTGATATGAGGTAAGATCCCTAATTTTAGAAGGCCAAGCAAAGGAAGTAAGAGAGATTCAACCTCATCATCCTAACAGCACTCTTCATATAACTAAAAACCTAAAAATAATACTCATTTCTAACATAGAAGAAGTTTCAACCTTTTAATAATATAACCCCCCAAAAAAGGTTAAAATTTGGTGTTGTTTTTCCATGTAAATGACTCACTGGAAAGTCATATGAAGGCCATGCTGGCATAAAAGGAGGTTTCAAATTAAATATATGTTTCTAGTAAATGACAGGAAATTACCAAATACAAAGAAGAAAAAGCATTTAAAAGTCACCTTTCATAAAAGGACTATGTGAACTGCTATACCTTCCAAATCGTTACTCCTAGTACTTCAAACTAGAAAACTCAGTAAAACAATATCCATGCCATACTTCATACTTCCAATTGAAAAATGAATGCAGTAAAGCAATGCACTTGACATACCTCGCCCAGAGCTTCATATCTTTTCTGGTTCCACCTGTGTAAGTCTTCTCGGAAGTTAAAAACAAATGGTTCCCCAGTTTTTATGTGTCTTAACTGCCCCTCTAAAAGACAACAAGCAATATTCCAATGATTTAGGATATATTTTTAATACGGATGTCCTAATAAATAATGTCTTATAAAATTATAATTTTCTTAAGTATTTGCTTTTTTCCTAATACTTTGTCTCCAAATGTCAATAAACCTATTAAGGATATAAAAGACTGGTCCCTAGGAACTTATAAGCTAGCCATGATGTTCATCTCAATATTTTAAAGTAAGCTGAAACTACTCTAAACCAGTAGGAAAAAGAACTCCTACCAGGTAATGCCATGAGAGTGGCCCCAGTTGTGAAGACTGAGGACTACCTGGGTCCACAAATGTTGAAACTCTAAGCAATTTTTCAGAATGTTAGACAAGAATCAATTACAGTCAGCAATGAAAAGCTTCCATCATGATGTATAAAGACAATGGGGGTCAAGAGTGATGTGGGAACATGAGAACAAAATGTGGGGCTACCTAGAGGGAAGAATGGGGATCAGAAGTGTGAGTAACTGTTTTCTACCTGAGATAATAACATTGACACCTGAAATAAGGTATCAATGGAGACTCAAGAGGAGGAGAAAGCTAACACCAGTTTAAGCTACCCAATCACCTCACTCACATCACAGGGATTCAATGACAATTATTAGTAAGCTTTATTAACAATGCCAGGACCTGGCAATCAAGCTGCAATTGAGACCAAGATGTCCTAGGTATCCCTCTTTCCATATTTCTAACTTACTGGGTTAGATTATCTGACCCAGAGCAAGGATGGTCCAAGTAAGGCATACAGTGCTCCTTATACACCAGTAAACATTTTGGTCATAATATTGCCATTTTATATGATAGTGAATTATTGTGCTGTGTGCTATTCTTCATGGAAACATTCCTCATATACCAAAAAGTAAGTTTATTTACCATGCACAATGCTAAATCAACCATCTAGATCGTAATATCCCATAAAAGACTCTCCTCATGGCAAACAGTTTCTATTTACAAAAGGTTTAATTATCAATCTATTTACAATGAAAAAAGACCATCTGCCCTGCTTCTTTCGCCAGGAAGATTCTACTAATCAGAAGAAAAACAGCACTCAGCCAACTGATTTAATCCTTCCTCCCCAACAGGTAACAAAATATTGCTACTTACACATATTTTATTATAAAATATTCTTTTTAAAAGATAATACCTGAAAAATGACCAAAGTTTAAACTATCTTCTCTATAAATTCACTGAGTGTTTAAATACACCTATATGTGACAGTGTAAGGGGGACTCACACAGTGATGAGCAATTAGCAGTTCAGTATCTAGAAAGCAACAGATGGAAATGATGACATCATGCTACCTGCCCATAACAGCAACAGCCTTCAAACAGAATAGTGTATGCTGGAGGTATGCTTTTTCAACAACTCCGGTATAAAGGTTATTTTATTCCAAACTTTAAAAGATTTAAAAAAAAATAGGTTCCTGAAAAATAATGGGACCCGTAATTAAGAATATGGGTACAACCAGTCACCTCATTTAAATAGCAGCTTAAAGAATATACCTCTCTATATTCAAATAGGAGTCTCCAGTTAAAGCAGAGCAGAATGCTCAAATCCATGTCCCTCAGTTTATGACTTGCCAACTACAGAAAATTGTTGCGTGTTGATTCTTTCATTTGCATGAAGGATTTCACTGGGCAAAGATAAGTCATCATCTCTCAAAAACACTACAAAATATTCTAGTTAGACTTGTGAGAGTACCTAATACATTTCCTAAAATTCTATAAATCCTAGTAAGAAAACTACACATACTCATATATGTGTGTCTAATGTGTTCACTTACTTTCATTAAAAGCATATTCAAAGCCTTCCAGTGTATCTGGAAAATCAAAAGGTGGTTCGTCCTTTTTCATGAGTTCATCCAAATTGATCCTAGACAGCAAATCTAGAAAAGAAGTCATATGGTTCAAAATGAAACTGAGTCAAGATCATTGTTCATAGTTAATACAAGTAAAGACTTTATTCTTTTATTCTAGTAGATTAATTTCCTCTGTTTTAGCTGATAATGATATTAAAAATTAAGTTACAAAAATGCTGTATTTAACTCAGTATTTTGATCTAATACAGCATCAACATAAGTCCTTTCTAAATCATAAACCCCCAAACAATCAAACTCAGATACTCAAAATAACCTACTTAAATGATTAACCATCTCCTTCGAAATAGCTATTTGTTTTTACCTCATTAACCTTAATCTAAAGCTTCAGCTATTAATATGGCATTTCAATTTTATACATAAATGAGTTATGGTTTATAAATACAAAAACTTTTTATAAATGCAAAAGTAATGTTATTATATTTTAAATCATTATATATAAAATATTAAAATGAGACACATTGACTAGAAATGTCTGGTTGATACTAAAACAGTTTCTATTTTGCACAAAACTGAATTTTACATATCAAGAAAGACCAGTCAGAGAGCAGACCTTGGGCACAGGCTCCACAGCCAGTCCCACAACACCTAGAGGAAGCCCCACTCCCAGGCACATTGACACACTCAGGATCAGAGGTGAGGAGGAATCAACATCTGTCCCAACACTGGGAGTAACTGGGACCAGCTTGACAAGGCACACAAGAACTCCACCAGCCCAGGGACTCCTGCTCCTTCCAGTCTGTTTGGGATAGTGTTCTGAGCAGACCTTGGGCACAAGCTCTACAGCCAGTCCCACAACACACAGAGAAAGCCACACTCCCAGGTGATCTAACAAGCCCAGGATCCCAGGATCACAGAATCACAGGATCACAGAGACAGCTTGACTCAGAGGAGTTCTGCCACAACCAGGATCACAGGAAGGACAGGCTCCAGTCAGATTTAGCAAAGGCAGGTAGCACTAGAGTTAACCAGATGGCCTGGGGCAAGCATAAGAAAATAAACAACACAAACCAAGGTCACTTGCCATCATCAGGACCCAATTCTCCTATCATAGCAAGTCCTGGACACATCATCACACCGGAAAAACAAGATTCAGATATAAAATCACTTATCATGATGATGATACAGGACATTAAGAAAGACAGAAATAGCACCCTCAAAGAAATACAGGAGAACACAGGAAAGAGCTAGAAGCTCTTAAAGAGGGAACATAAAAATCCCTTAAAGAACTACAGAACTACAGGAAAACACAATCAAACAGGTGAGGGAAATGAGAAAAACCATCCAGAATCTAAAAATGGAAATAGAAACAATAAAGAAATCAGAAAGAGAGAAAACCTTGGAGATACAAAACCTACGAAAGAAATCAGGAGCCATAGATGCAAGCATCACCAACAGAATGCATGAGATAGAAGAGAGAATCTCAGGGGCAGAAGACACCTTAGAAAACATTGACACAACAGTCAAATAAAA
>NW_022196914.1:38997179-38997591 GCF_008632895.1 Mastomys coucha | reverse complement strand
CCTCTTACAACAAAAACAACAGGAAGTGACAATTACTTTTTCTTAATTTATTAATTTGAAAATTAATACGACCAACATATCCTAATCGATGGAAATCCAATAATATGAGGAATTGGAAATTTGTTGATTGTCATCCAATGATCTCTCTAATTTGGTAATTGGAGAATAGGTCCAACATTGTACAATGCTGGACTGTCAACTTGGTTGTTTGTGACAGTGTCTTGCTGTGTACAACATAAGGGTCTTAAAATATTGCTTCTCCTATCTCAGCCTCTCTATATTGTTCATTTCATGTTTTTACACTATACCATGGTTTTCAGAACAGCTTATATATTTCAAAAGTGTTTATATACTCAAAAGAAACATAGACGATTAACTAGGGAGGTGGCTTGTAAGAGAAAAACAAAGTGAG
>NW_022196914.1:38995985-38996351 GCF_008632895.1 Mastomys coucha | reverse complement strand
TCTATTTAATTAAAATATGTTTTTAAATGTTAACAAATTCAGATTAATTGAAATCATGTAACTTTTCTGATAATGCAATAAAAGTTAAAAAAAAGAAGAAAAAAAAAACTATCTGCTTCCTATAGGCAGATATTTGTAGAAGTTTGAATCAATTGCTTTAAAGATGGTATAAAGATATATTGCTCTTATAAGCCTTACAGGATACTCACATTCTGTCTAACTTGGGCTCCACAGGAACTTTGGGTCTAAATTCTGGTTTGACAAGCTGCCTCTTATAAGCAGTTATAGATAGAAGTGTGAAGCAATTGTTTTAAAATGTTATAATAAAGTGTGCAGGAGATTCATATTCTCTAAAAAAAAAAAAAA
>NW_022196914.1:38991034-38995916 GCF_008632895.1 Mastomys coucha | reverse complement strand
AAGAAAGAAAGAAAAGAAAAGAAAAGAAAAGAAAAGAAAAGAAAAGAAAAGAAAAGAAAAGAAAAACCAGTCAGGTTTTAATCCCAGCAGGAGGAAGGCACTAGGGAGTTTAAGGCCAGCCTAGTCTACATAGTGGATTCCAGGCCAGCCAGGACTACATAGGGAAACTTTTTCTCAAAACAAAACAACAACAAAAGGCCAGTAAGCTGCTTCTTAAATAAGCCAAAATTTGAACTATGTTTCATGAATAATTTTATATTGATGGAAAAGTTGAAAGATGGTACAGGATGGCTAGATCCCTTATCCCAGGTTCCCTTAATACCATCAAATTACATCACCACAGTTTATCTGTCCACTTAGGGCCCTGCACAAAAACTATTCAAGTTTTTTATCAAAACGACCTTTGTTTTGGGTATGTCAATTATTTTCTCTAAAAGGATCATGTCTGCCTGCCTCCTCCAGTGTCACAACCTTTTGAAGGAATATCACAGAGATGACTACAGACCTTACCACATGTCAAGTAGAATATAACATGCCCAGACCATCACTGATGATACACCCTTCAATAGCTGGCTGAGGTGGTGTCTGGCAGGCAGCTTCACTACAGCATCAATATTTCTCTTTATGTGACCTATATTTAGAAGTGACTGAGTCCCACCAACTTTTAGGTGAGAGCAAAAGAGTCATGCTCTATCTCCTGAGGTAAGAGACATTGGACCACATCACTGTTCATTCTTCCATACTGGCATACATCACTGGTCATTCTTCAGTGTGGAAGTTGGCATCACTTTCTACCTTTTCATACCTATTCCAACATTTTTAATATCAATGTACCTAAATATCAAAGGATGTTTAGTATATACGCTGACTAACAACCCAATACAACAGTATTTATATTGTTTCTTAAATAATATGGACTTTTGGTTATCTTCTGTGCCCGCCCCCCCGTTGACATAATTTTCATCTTCTCCATTTTAAAGGTTTTGAGATCTTCTTGCTTTCTTCCACAGGATCCGCTGTGGGGAACAATGGAGCAGATCTTCCTATTAATTGCTGCATTTAATTGCCAAATCTACTCTCCCACAGGAGGCCTCACAGTGCTCTCAGCCATGGTCTCCAACAAGCTAAGCCACCTGTCCAAGCAAGGCAAGGATACTCTCCCTCCAAGAACCAGCAGGAACTCTTCTCCTCCTCTTTTTACTTTGGCCCTGGACCAGAGCCAGCCCTACAGGCCCCTACTCCATTTTGAGCTCTTCCACAACATCCAGCACCCTCTGTGGTATCCAAGAGCCTGAGAACACGTTGTCCTCAGCCTACATGCAAGCCAGGGTTCCTAAGCCAATTACAGCAGTTCCCCAGGGACCTCAGATTGTGCTTCCCACCCCAGGAGCAGGGTCCTGTGACTTCTCACAGCCCAAAGCCCACCCAGCAGCATGGGGCACACACGGGCTGGACTCAGGACACCATTTTAACCCACACATACATGAGGAGGTTGACAGCACACTTGAAAGCTCTAGAACAACAACAACAACAAAAATAAAAAACTATACAAAGAATCAACTAAACAAGGATGTAGTTCTTTGAGAAAATCAACAAGATAGATAAACCCTTAGCAAGACTAACCAGAGGACAGAGAGACAGTATCGAAATTAACAAAATCAGAAATGAAAAGGAAGACATAACAACAGAAACCAAAGAAATCCAAAAATTCATCAGATCCTACTACAGAAGTCTATACTCAACAAAACTGGAAAATCTGGATGAAATGGACAATTTTCTAGACAGATACCAAAGTTACATCTAAACTGTCCCATAACCCCTAAAGAAATAGAAGCAGTTATTACTAGTCTCCCAAACAAAAAAGACCTAGGACCAGATACAAGGGTTTAGTGCAGAGTTCTATCAGACCTTCAAAGAGGACCTAATACCTTCAAGCTATTCCATAAAAGAGAAACAGAAGGAACACTACCCAATTCATTCTATGAAGTCTCAATTACACTCATACCTAAACCACACAAAGATCCAACAAAGAAAGAACTTCAGATGAATTTCCTTTATGAATGTCGATACAAAAATACACAATAAACTTCTCAAAAACCAAATCCAAGAACACATCAAAATGATCATCCATCATGATCAAGTAGCCTTCATCCCAGGGATGCAGGGATGGTTCAATATCCAGAAATCCATCCATGTAATTCACTACATAAACAAACTCAAAGGAAAAAAAGCACATGATCATCTCATTAGATGTTGAAAAAGCAATTGACAAAATTCAACATCCCTTCATAGGAAAATTCTTGGAAAGATCAGGTATTCAAGGCTCATACCTAAATATAGTAAAAGCAATATGTAGCAAACCAGTAGCCAACATCAAACTAAATAGAGAAAAACTTGAAGCAATCTCACTAAAATCAGGGACTAGATGAGGCTACCCACTCTATCCCTACCTATTCAATATAGTACTCAAAATCCTAGCCAGAGAAATTAGACAACAAAACTAGGTCAAAGGGAAACAAATTGGAAAGGAAGAAGTCAAAATATGACTATTTGTAGGTGATATGATAATATAATTAAGTGACCCCAAAAACTCCACCAAAAAATTCCTAAACCTAATAAACAACTTCAGCAAAATAGATGGATATAAAATTAACTCAAACCAGTGGTCTTCCTCTACTCAAAGGATAAACAGGCTGAGAAAGAAATTAGAGAGCCAACACATTCACAATAGTCATAAATAATATAAAATAGCTTGGTGTGACTCTAGCTGAGCAAGTGAAAGATCTGTATGACAAGAACTTTGAGTCTCTGAAGAAAGATATCAAAGATCTCAGAAGATGGAAAGATCTCCCATGCACATGGATTGGCAGGATTAATATTGTAAAAATGGCCATCTTGCCTAAAGCAATCAACAGATTCAATGCATTTCCCATCAAAATTCCAACACAGTTCTTCATAAAGTTAGATCAATTTGCAAATTCATCTGGAATAATAAAAAATCCAGAATAGCCAAAACTACTCTCAACAATAAAAGACCTAAAGCTGTACTATATAGCAATTGTGATAAAAACTGCATGGTATTGGTACAATGACAGGCAGGTAGATCAATGTAATAGAATTGACGACCCAGAAATGAACGCACACACCTATGGTCACTTGATCTTTGACAAAGGAGCTAAAACCATCCAGTGGAAAAGGCACAGCGTTTTCAACAATTGGTGCTGGTTCAACTGGCAGTTAGCATGTAGAATGCAAATCGATCCATTCTTATTTTCTTACAAAGCTCAACACCAAGTGAAACAAGGACCTCCACATAAAACTAAATACACTGAAACTAATCGAAAAGAAAGTGGGGAAGACCCTGGAGCACATGGGCACAGGGGTAAATTTCCTGGACAGAACACCAATAGTTTATGCTCTAAGATCAAGAATTGACAAATGGGACCTCATAAAATTGCAACGCTTCTGCAAGGCAAAGGACACTGTCAATAGGACAAAACTGCAACCAACCAACTGGAAACAGATTTTTACAAATTATACATCCGATAAAGGGCTAATATCCAATGTATACAAAGAACTCAAGAAAGTAGGCTGCAGACAATCAAATAACCCTATTAAAAATGGGGTACAGAGCTAAACAAAGAATTCTCAACTGAGTAATACTGAATGGCTGAGAAGCACCTAAAGAAATGTTCAGCATCCTTAGTCATTAGGGAAATGCAAATCAATACATCCCTGAGATTCCATCTCATACCAGTCAGAATGGCTAAGATCAAAAACTCAGGTGACAGCAGATGCTGGACAAGATGTAGAGAAAGAGGAACACTCCTCCATTGCTGGTGGGATTGCAAACTGGTACAACCACTCTGGAAATCAGTCTGGTGGTTCCACACAAAATTGGACATAGTACTACCTTAAGACTCAGCTATACCACTCCTGGGCATATACCCAGAAGATGCTCCAGCATGTAATAAGGACACATGCTCTACTATGTACATAGCAGCCTTATTTATAATAACCAGACGCTGGAAAGAACCCAGATGTCCCTCAACAGAGGAATGGATACAGAAAATGTGGTACATCTACACAATGGAGTACTACTCAGCTAGAAAAAAAAAAAAACAATGAATTCATGAAAATCGTAGGCAAATGGATGGAACTTGAAATATCATCCTGAGTGAGGTAACCCAATCACAAAAGAACACACATGGTATGCACTCACTGATAAGCTCATATTAGCCCAGAAGTTCGGAGTATCCAAGATACAATTCAGAGACCACAAGAAGCTCAGAAGAAGGAAGACCAAAGTGTGGATACTTCTGTCCTTCTTAGAACAGGATCAAAATACCCATGGGAAAAGATACAGAGAAAAAGTGTGGAGCAGAAACTGAAGGAAAGGCCACACAATGACTGTCCTACCGGGGGATCCATCCCATATACAATTACCAAACCCAGACACTATTGTGGATGCCAACAAGTGCTTGCTGACAGGATCCTAATATAGCTGTCTCCTGAGAGGATCTACCAGTTTCTGACAAATACAGAAGTGGATGCTCTCAGCCATCCATTGGACTGAGCACAGGGTCCCCAATGAAGGAGCTAGAGAAAGGATTCAAGGAGCTGAAGAGGTTTGTAGACCCTTAGGGGGGAACAACAATATGAACTAACTAGTACTCCCAGAACTCCCAGGGACTAAACCACCAACCAAGGAGTACACATGGAGGGAACCATGGCTCCAGCCGAATATGTAGCAGAGAATGGCCTTGTAGGTCATCAGTGGGAGGAGAGGTCATTGGTACTATGAAGGCTCCATGCCCCAGTGTAGGGGAATGCCAGGGTCAGGAATCAGGAGTGGAAGGGTGTTGGTGAGCAGGTGGGGGGG
>NW_022196914.1:38983955-38991024 GCF_008632895.1 Mastomys coucha | reverse complement strand
GGGGGTGTGACAGAGGGGTTATCAGAGAGGAAATGAGGAAAGGGGATAAAACTTGAAATGTAAATAAAGAAAATATCTAATATAAAATAAAATTCTAAAGATGTTGACATTAAACCAGGCTTAAAACACAAAGATTAAAAAAAGGAAGAAAAAATCACTGTCAGCAGCAGCAGCAGCAGCAGCAGCAGCAGCACCATCACCAAAATGTGTCATCTTTTAGTAAGTTATAAAACTCCATGCTGTACAGATAACACAGATTTTCTAATTACAGAGTCAGTCTGTGAAGCGAGAACACCAAAGTCATCCTTCACATCCTGTTGCTAGAACCTTACTCATTTCTTACTGAGAGGACTAATGGCAGGATGGCAAGCTTTCACTCAGCCCTGCCCTGCTCTGCCTGAAAGAATAGTCTAAGTGGATGGACTAATTGTATCGATATTTAGCGATTACTATTTTTAAAAAAACTCAAGAGAAAGCCAGTTTGGGAAGGTGGCTCCCTTGTTAAAGTGCTTATCACACCACCCTGAGGACCAGATTTCCGATTTCTATCTTCTCAAAAAGAAGCTGAGAAGACACGAATCTGGAACTGCAGCACCAGGGGACAGACACACAGATGCATTCAGTTCCTTTGCCACCAGCCCAGTTAAATCAAAAGGCTCCAAGTTCAGTGAAGAAACTTGTCTCAAAAGATTAAGATGTAGAATAATTGTAGAGAACACTTACTGACAACATTGGCCTCTATATATACACACGACAACATGAACATATATATAAACCCACACTCCACATGGCTTAGTGTAAGGCTATGATGATTTTGATGTTATAAGATGGCACGATTGCCTGAGACTGAGCAAGCATGATTGGAAATGAGCCTCCAGGACATTCTTGGCTCCCTTTCTCTTCCCAGTTCTCATTCTGATAACTCTATAGACGGTTCCTATGTGGTCGACTGCACAGCATGTCTCCAGTGGTTACAGCCTACTACTTATTTACTGCCTGCCCTACACTGGAACTTCATCAGAACAGGTAACATCTGTGGCCTCTATATCTTTATTTTTCTTTTAATAACATCACAATCTCTCAATTGCCTACATTGTAAAGGTACTTTCTGATATCTATCTTCTTTATAACAACATAATGCACGAATACATCTTTTTGATGTCACTCTTTTCTATTAAAGCGTATGGGTTTCTTACACTGAGCCATTTTTATAGGCAAAAACTTTCTCTAGGTAAGCTTGATCCAAATGCCGGCAATGTGAAAGGTGAGTGGCCTGGGATACTGCTCCCTGTGCGAATGACTATGGTGAGCACCCATATTATATGTGTTATATGTATTAAACACATTGAAAACTGTTCAGGGAACACTGGTAGCCACTCCTAAAACCTTATAAAGTATATTGAAACCCAAAAGACCAAGAAACCCAAAAGATAGAGAATTAATATCACATGGCATTGTAAGTAGATACTTGAAACACTTGAATTCATCGCAATAGGTAGTTTGGTAGAAACAAAAATTTTGTGATAGTGTAGTGTAGACAATAGTTAATTTTATGGCATTATGACTTAAAATTTCCTTTCTATATTTGCTTACATTTATTGTGACACACACTGGTACTGTGTATGCCCTGTGCTTACGTGGTTAAGGTATGACAAATGTTAACATTTTATAAGATATCTGGATATATTTTATGGAATTAAATGATAAAGTAGACTATTATCAAAATACATTCTATGCAATTACAATATACCTAACTTTATAAAAGGTGTGTGTTTCTAGCATGTGTGTGTGTGTGTGTGTGTGTGAGTGTGTGTGTTCCCTGAAAGAGTTTTTTAACGGTCTCAAATAACAAAATAAAGACCAAAAATCTGACACATAAATATGTAAATGAAATTCAAAACTATGTAGTCCAAAGACTCAGTAAATACCAATATAAAACTGTCACTAATCTTTACAATCCTATATAAAGTAAGTGTTTTTATTCCTATTATTAAGAGAAAGACAAGAGTAGTTGGGAAACTTACATTTGGCAAAGGAAAAATCCGAATTTGAATCCAGACAGTTCTATCTCTATGGTCTACCTCTACTCCTTTAACATTGTGATACTACCTTCAAAATTCCCCTCAAATCAATCTGAGCACATATACTGTCTGTAGGATTATAATTTAGAGCCACAACCTGAGAAATCAAATTTTTACATCAAGTTAAGACAGGAACAAAATCTCTTTAGATGAAAACCCTGCACATCCATCTAGGTAAGGTCCTCTAGTCTCTGTCACTAGTTCTGGCCTGTGTGACTCTAAAGGTTAAGCTTCCTCAGCTAGTCCTTAGAACTACCTTTTCTAGCTCGTGTCAGGTGATCTCAGTTAGGACTACAGCATTAAATATTATTTCTATAGTAATGATTTTACGTCTATATGCCTACAGATTGTTATTGCTTAGTTCAATGCATCAGTGAATTACTTCCTCATGAGACCTTTGTTACCAACCTAATCCAAGCCATCGCCCTCTTTCTGCCTGTGAGGAGACTGAAAATTCAGAGCCAACAATAGCCTTGGTCATGGTTTTCTGCAGGTGAGCATTAGTTCCACTATTTCTTTGAACACAACCTCTAAAAAAAGATCAGGAGATGTGAATTGAGCTAGAAAACTTGCTGTTTCACTCCATATATGCCTGACAATGTCTTTGTAAAAAGCAGACCTAGGTAGCTGTACTTGCTATGACCAAAATACCAGACAAAAACAATCTCTGGAAGAAATGAATGCTTTAGCTGGCTCACAATTGTAGGAGATTTCAGCCCATCGCAGTGGGGAAGGCACAGAGGTACAGAATGGCTCAGTCCACAATGTGAATGGGCAATCCACATAGTAGAAGACAGCTTACATAACAGAATACACCAGAACCAGAAGTGCCTTGCAGCCCTTTAAGACTCCTTCCACTAGACCACTGCTTCCTAAAGGCTCCAAAGCCTTCATAACAGCAAGACGGGCTGAGGGAGACATTTCAAATTTTAAGCACAACAGGAGAAGTACAAATTCTTGATTCATTTTGTATTATCCACTTAAAAGCTGGGTTATGTCCACTACTGATAAAATTTTATTAGATAACAGAACTAAAACACACAAAAAGTCTACAACTCAGAATTCCCCAACAGTACCTAAGGCAAATTACTTCTGAGATACTAATTGGAGGGGCAATTAATATCCCCAAGTTCCAATTAACATAATACAAGAAAAGCCAGATTACATAACACCCAACTCAACATAATACCATAAAGATGTGGATCTTGATTTAAAAGTCTTACAAGTGTTTGTTTTACTATTAAGTGATGACCTTGAGCAGAAAGAACATTAACAAGTCTTTCATCTGTAACTCTTGAGTCTATGATTCATTTCAGGCACTGTAATGGTTGCTAAAAGCAATATAAAAACTTGCAAATAGCTTAGTCACTAGCATCCTTATTTGACAACTGAAGTGAACAAAGAGTATCTAAATATTCCTAAACTCTCACTGTGCATACTGAAAGTTTCCTGAATAAGTAATATAAGTATGTACCTTTCAATGCTGTAGTCTGCTCTTTTTCATTTGAACCTCCCTGTTGGATTTGTGCCATGTTTATCCAAATTGGCAAGAAAATTAAAGAGCTCAAGGAAATAGACATCGATCTTCAGAAGACAGTCTAGAATGAATGAAAGCAATAAATTAAGCTCTACCCAAAACCTACTTATTCTATGAACACTTCCTAGCTCCCACAGGAGGAAGAGAAGAACTTCCTACCTTGATTTGCAACTCTATCTTGTGGAGACCCACACCATAAAAGTTATTATTTCTTGTTTCAAATGACAGTATTTGTCATCTGATTCAGTTAATAGTTTACAAGTTTCTCTTGTTGTTATAGAATAGACATCACCACACACTAAATCTTAAATATTTAGATAAGCTGGAAGCTTGCTCAACTGAACTTAGTTCCTCATTAGCTAATAGTATTTGTGTGTGTGTGTGTATGTTCATGACACATTTTGTCAATATAGCCCAGGCTAGCCTGGGCCACATGATCCTTTTCCCTCAGTTATGACCATCTCATATTTTAAATCTTCAGAAAATTTTGAAAGTATAGAAGTTGATATAAACTGTAAGCATATGCCAATTAGAAGGTCAGTGTTCTCCTCTAACTTGAATACAGTTATTAAGGGGAAAATACATAAATATAAAAAGTAACTGCAAATGGCCTAAAGCTTAGTTAAAAATATAACTTTATGGAAAACAATTAGAAGCTTTAAAAAAAAATTATGCTTCCTTCACTGTCTGAAAGGTATGGTCTATAAATAGCACTCTCGGAAATAGTATATATAAAATTATGATTTATTAAAATCAAATTCTGCTCTACTCTGACCAAAGGCATTAAAACTATAGTTGGCCTTTTACAGGCTGCTCATGAGCAATAATAACTTGGAAAACAAGTTATCCCAAAGTTTGAGAGAAAAAAAAAGCTGTAACATGTACTATGGAAATACTTAAAATTTAGGCCATACATAAAAAATACATCAAAGCCAGGCATGGTAGTACATGCCTATAGTTCTAACAATAACACTGAGAATGTTGAACTACAGGTTTGAGGCCAGCCTGAGCTGCAAAGCAAGACTCCATGTCAAAAACTACAAGTGAACAGCAAGAAGGAAAACCTACACTGGTAACAGTAATAAAGCAAAACTGAATATCTAATGACTCAGAAACACAACCGAATTGTTACTCGTATGCAAATTTAAGTTCCCATTCTAAAGCACATTTGATGTTGTCATAGACATGGACAACAAAAGCTATGTGGCCTCAACTGGATACAAAGAACTATAGGAAACTAAGCAAGGTGGGAGAAACAGTCTTCAGAGAACACACCAAGAATATAGCAGAAATACTTTATGACATGCCTACTCAGTGAGTTTTAAGATCTGATGATGAAATGAAATATTTCAAACTTGTGAATGTTGCAAAGGTCATAACCAGCAGTGCTCATATCTCAACTCTACTCCAGGCAATGTAAGAGAATGGAGACTAGTTCCTCCAGAAAATTGACAAAAGCCTGTGTCACTTTCCATATTTGTACAATGGAAATGGTAATCATGCTCCTCTCACAGTGAAATTAAATATGAAACATTTAGTACAGTGCCTGCTCTATAATTAACTGTTTCATACATATAGTAGTGTATACTTTTTAACTGTTATAAATGAGCCTATCTTCCCAATTAATAAGAGCTCTATGGCCAGAAACAAGCCTTCACTTTTCCCACTTAAAATTTGGCTACTACCTCAAATAGTAGTTGTTGAAAGTTAAGCACCATAGATGTTTATAGCAAGTGTGATGGTTTTGTATATGCTTGGTCGAGTGAGTGGCACTATTAGAGGTGTGGCCTTGTTGGAAGAAGTGTGTTAGTGTGTGTAGGGGCTTTTTAAATACCCTAGTTTAGTCTTCTCCTAGCAGCCTTCAGATGAAGATGTTGAACTCTCAGCTCCTCCTGCACCATGCCTGCCTGGACACTGTCATGCTTCTGCCTTGATGATAATGGACTGAAACTCTGAACCAGTAAGTCAGACCCAATTAAATGTTGCCTTGGTCATGGTGTCTGTTCACAGCAGTAGAACCCTAATTAAGACAACCAGTTATTCCTATAACTAACAGTATCAGTAACATACAATGTAATTCAATCTCCTAAAAGCAATAACTACAATAAAAATGACAGCTTACAGATTACAACTGAAGTGTCCCCTACAGATAACGGATTAATATTAGGGGTCCAGCACTACTAAATTGGGAGCACTAGTAAAAGGTGGGAGAGCCTTTAGGGGTAGAAGTGGAAGGGAGTTCAATCACTTGGGGTGTGAACTTGAAAAATATATTAGGACCCTAAATTCTTATCTCTATCTTTGCTTCTAGGCCTCCAAGAGTTGAGTAAGCTTATACTCTCCGCCATGACGCTCTCTCCGCCTTGCCACAAGTCTCAAAGCAATGGAGTCAATAGACCCTACACTAAAGCCTCCAAGCCAGACTATATCACTTCACGTAGTATGAAAATAGCTATTTTTTCCTATGAATAGGTAACTCAAAATTATATAAATTCAGTAAAAATAAAATGTGGAAATAATTCTTGAAGAAACATCCCAGACAACATGCTGTAATGGCGAATAAAACAGATACAGTCATTGCCTTTATAGGGCTTACTTACTAGGTAGAATCAAACTGAAAGTGATCACAACAGAACATTATAGGTCTACACTGAACAGTTACTACTGTATCAAAGTGATACTTGTAAGGGGTATTATCATATTCAGGAATTAATCAGATCAGACAAATCTGCCAAGTCTATGTACAAATATCACAATCAATCACTTATTAAATACAAATCTACAGCAAACATTAAATCCAAATGCTGTTGATGAGAGGTCCCTTATAATAGAGTACCCTTGCCTAACACCTTTACAAGTATTTTGGCTATCTACAGAGAGCTTCTTACAGCCTCCACACTAAGCATTCCTCTGGCAATGCAGAATTTCTTCTACTATAAACCACTCTCTTACTTAGGGATATATTCTGTGGTGAGCCAGCATGACCAAAAGCAAGTTGGGGAGAAAAGGGCTTACTTTACATATGAGTCCATATCAGTCATTTTTCATCATCAAAGGAAGACAGGGCAGGTGCTAACTGAGGGGCCATGGAAAGGTGCTGCTTAATGGTTTGCTCCTTGTGGTTTGCCCAGTCTGCTTTCTTATGGAACCCAGGCTGGTCCTCACAATGGGCTGGTTCCTCTGTTCTGATATCAATGAGAGTAAACCATGACCTCAAATGTTTGAATGTTTGATACCCACTGAGTGAAACTACTGGGGAAGGATTAGGAGGTGTAGACTTGTTGGAAAAGGTATATGACTGGAGGCAGGCTTTGAGGTTTCAAAATCTCAGGCCAGATTGCTTTCTTTATTCCTTCCTTGACCAAATTATTATTGAGTAGAGTTGGCTCAACTGGCGGTTAACATGTAGAAAAATGCAAATCAATCCATTCCTTTCTCCTTGTACAAAGCT
>NW_022196914.1:38969888-38982178 GCF_008632895.1 Mastomys coucha | reverse complement strand
CCCTCCCTTTTGGCCTTTCCCTCTCCCTCTCCCTCCCCCTCTTTCCCTTTCTCCCAGCAGATTAACTACTCCTTCAGTACTATGCCTGTTTGCTTCCTGCCATGATGGCCATGCACTAACCCTCTAAAACTATAAGCAAGCCCCTAAGTAAATGCTTTCTTTCTTTTTGCCCTGGTCATAATGTCTCTTCAAAGCAATAGAATAATAACTAAGACATACCCCCACATCAATCACTAATTAAGAAAATGCCTTACAGGCTTGCCTCCAGCCAGATCTTATAAAGACATTTCTTGATTGGGTTCCCTCCTCTCAGATGACTCTAGTTTGTGTCAAACATACACCAAATTATACACTACAACCATTGAGTCATTTTTTATTAGTTCCAAATTATCTGATTCATAAACAGAACAATGTATATAATTATTTCATTATAGATGTATTAATAAAGAATATTTTTTGATGTGAAGGTCACATTTAAGATTCACATTTTAAAAATATACATGTACGTATTTATTTTATGTGTGTGTGTGCCTGAGTATAGGTATGTGCATCATATACATCCAAAATCCAAATCAGAAGACAAATTGGATTCCCTGGAAATGGAGTTCAGGTCCTCTGAAAAAGCAGCAAGTGCTCTTAACATTGAGCCATCTCTCTAGACTCTAAATTCACATTTTAAATATTTGAATCCATGCTTATCACAATTAAACAGTACTCAATAATCATTATTTTTATTTTATATGAAACAACCTAAAATTCACAGTATGTTACGAAGATGACATATAAGCTAAGGTACTATTAACTTCTACATGTGACTCTAAACCTTACAGCAGCAGACAAATCAAGTACGCATGAGGTAAAAGTAATTTTTCTTTCACTGTTATGTCCTATTGTAGTTAGACCTCACCTCCTTCACTTAGTGAAACTAAACCAGGAATATTATAAATTTTCAATTTAGTTTTCCTAGTACAAATTCAGAGTAATAGCCTGCATGACCACAGATAACCACTGCTGAAAATGCAGCCATCAAGTCATTTGTTACACTTGATATATATATATATATATATGACCACGTGCACTAAACACAGTTTATCTGATGGAGGTTTGGATATACGGAGTAAAGTGATAGAAGGTTTTTACTGATGGGAACTGGATACAGCTGACATGCTTGTTGTATACTTCATGATAACTGCTGCTGTTTAAATGTGGTTTCCTAGAAATGCATACAGTACAAACTAAATTCAAAACATCTCAGCTTGCAGTTTCATTCTGTGAACCATACAAAGCAATTATCAAATCTTTATCTTAACCATTCTCTAATTCCAACAGAGAATCCATGCATATTATAAAGCTATAAACAACTTGTCATGTGTAATCTCTATCCAGTCAGCATTTCAAAACACAAAACAGTAGACTGTTTCTTTTTTGTTTGTTTCTTTCTTTTTTAATTAGATGTTTTCTTTATTTACAAAATCTCCTTTCCCAGGTTCCCCTCCAAAAAAAAAGGAAAAAAAAAATAAAAAAAACCAAAGACTAAAACAATCTCCTGTTCCCTCGCCCCTCCCCCTTTTCACCATCCCACCAACTCCAGCTTACTGGCCCTGGCATTCCCCTACACTGGGGCATAGAACCTTCACAGGGCCAAGGGCGTCTCCTCCCATTGATGACCAACTTGGCCATCCTCTGCTATATACATGCTACACACATGATGCTGGAGCCATGAGTCCCCCCATGTGTACTCTTTGGTTGGTGGTTTAGTCCCTGGGAGCTCTGAGGGTACTAGTTAGTTCATATTCTTGTTTGTCCTAAGGGGCTGCAAACCCTTCAGCTCCTTAGGTCCTTTCTCTAGCTACTTCATTGGGGACCCTGTGCTCAGTCTAGTTGATGGCTGTGAGCCTCTACTTCTGTATTAGTCGGGTACTGTCAGAGCCTCTCAGGAGACAGCTATATCAGGCTCCTGTCAGCCAGCACTTGCTGTCTTCCACAATAGTGTCTAGATTTGATGATTGAATATGGGAAGGATTCGAGGTGGAGCAGTCTCTAAATTGTCCTTCCTTTAGTCTCTGCTCCATAGTTAATCTCTACAACTCCTCCCATAGGTATCTTGTTCCCCCTTTTAAGAAGGAACAAAGTATCCACACTTTGGTCTTCCTTCCTCTTGAGTTTCTTGTAGTTTGTGGTTTGGACTTTGCATATTCTGATCTTCTCGGCTAATATTCACTTATCAGAGTGTGCATACCATGTGTGTTCTTTTGTGATTAGGTTACCTCACTCAGGATGATATTCTCCAGGTCCATCCATTTCCCTAAGAATTTCATAAATTCGATGTTTTTAATAGCTGAGTAGTACTCCACTATGTAGACGTAGCACATTTTTTGTATCCATTCCTCTGTTGTTGTTTCCAGTTTCTGGCTACTATAAATAAGGCTGCTATGAACATGGTGGAGCATGTGTCCTTCTTACATGTTGCAGTATCTTTTGGGTATATGCCCAGGAGTGGTATAGCTGGGTCCTCTGGTAGTACTATGTCCAATTTTAGGAGGAACCGCCAAACTGATTTCCAAAGTGGTTGTACCAGCTTGCAATTCCACCAGTAATGAAGAAGTGTTTGTTCCTCTTTCTCCATAACCTCACCAGCATCTGCTGTCACCTGAGTTTTTGATCTTAGTCATTCTGACTGGTTTGAGCTGGAATCTCAGGGTTCTACAGATTTGCATTTCCCTGATGACTAAGGATGTTGAACATTTCTTTAGGTGCTTTTCAGCCATTCGGTATTCCTCAGTTGAGAATTCTTTGTTTAGCTCTGTACCCCATTCTTTGAGAGGATTATTTGGTTCTCTGGAGTCTAACTCCTTGAGCTCTTTGTATATGTTGGATATTAGCCCTCTATCAGATGTAGATCTTTTTCCAATCTGTTGGTTGCCATTTTGTCCTATTGACAGTGTGCTTTTCTATTAGTTTCAGTGTGTCTGGTTTTATGTGGAGGTCCTTGATTCACTTGGACTTGAGCTTTGTACAAGGAGGTAAGAATGAATCAATTTGCATTCTTCTACATGCTAACCACCAGTTGAGCCAGCACTATTTGTTGAAAATTCTGTCTTTTTTCCATTGGTTGGTTTTAGCTCCTTTGTCAAAGATCAAGTGGCCATAGGTTTGAAGGTTCATTTCTGGGTCTTCAATTCTATTCCATTGATCTACCTGCCTGTCACTGTACCAATACCATGCAGTTTTTATCACAATTGCTCTGTAGTACAGCTTAAGGTCTGGGATGGTGATTCCACTAGAGGTTCTTTTACTGTTGAGAATAATTTTAGCTACCCTGGGATTTTTGTTATTCCAAATGAATTTGCAAATTGCTCCTTCTTAGTCTGTGAAGAATTGAGTTGGAATTTTGATGGGGATTGCATTGAATCTGTAGATTGCTTTCAGTAAGATGGCCATTTTTACTATATTAATCCTGCCAATCTACGAGCATGGGAGATCTTTTCATCTTCTGAGATCTTCTTCAATTTCCTTCTTCAGAGACTTGAAGTTCTTGTCAAACAGATCTTTTACTTACTTATTTCAAGTCACACCAGGGTATTTTATATTATCTGTGACTATTGTGAAGGGTGTTCTTTCCCTAATTTCTTTCTCAGCCTGTTTATCCTTTGTGTATAGGAAGGCCTCTGATTTGCTTGAGTTAATTTTATATCCAGCTACTTTGCTGAAGTTGTTTATCAGGTTTAGGAGCTCTCTATTAGAAGTTTTGGGGTCACTTACGAATATTATCATATCAGCAAACAGTAATAATTTGACTTCTTCCTTTCCAATTCGTATCCCTTTGATCTCCTTTTGTTATCTAATTGCTTTGGCTAGGACTTCAAGTACAATATTGAATAGAGAGTGGGCAGCCTTGTCTAGTCCCTGATTTTAGTGAGATTGCTTCAAGTTTCTCTCCATTTAGTTTGATGTTGGCTACTGGTTTGCTGTATATTGCTTTTACTATGTTTAAGTATTGGGCTTGAATGCCTGATCTTTCCAAGATTTTTATCATGAAGGGATGTTGGATTTTGTCAAATGCTTCCTCAGCATCTAACGAGGTAATCATATGTTTTTTTCCTTTGAGTTTGTTTATATAGTGAATTACTTTGATGGATTTCTGAATATTGAACCATCTCTGGGATGAAGCCTACTTGATCATGACGAATGATCATCTTGATGTGTTCTTGAATTCGATTTACAAGAATTTTATTGAGTATTTTTGCATTGATATTTATAAGGGAAATTGGTCTGAAGTTTTCTTTTTTTGTTAGGTCTTTATGTGGTTTAGGTATAAGAGTAATTGTGGCTTCATAAAACGAATTGGGTAAAGTGCCTTCAGTTTCTATTTTGTGGAATAGTTTGAGGAGTATTGGTATTAGGTTTTCTTTGAAGGTCTGATAAAACTCTGCACTAAACCCATCTGGTCCTAGGCTTTTTTTGGTTGGGAGACTATTAATGACTTTTTCTATTTTATTAGCAGATATGGGACTGTTTAGATCACTGATCTGATCTTGATTTAACTTTGGTACCTGGTATCTGTCTAGAAAATTGTCCATTTCATCCAGGTTTTCCAGTTTTGTTGAGTATAGGCTTTTGTAGTAGGCGCTCATGATTTTTTGGACTTCCTCAGTGTCTGTTGTTATGCAGTAGACTGTTTCTTTGCCCAGTTTGCTCACAATAGTGTAAGTACACATAAAATGTGAAGAAAGGTACTGAAAGACCTATTTTTTCATGTTTCTTTGGTCTTTAGCAGGTACTAAATACAACTACATACAGGTAATATTGCCCCCATAGTCTGAATACACAGATGAACACACAGAGCATGGCCAAGATCAAGTAAAATTGAGTTAATACCTTTGGAACACTAAGACTGGTTTGAATTGTGCCTAGCCATAAAGAATCTATACTCAATAAGCGAGGGGAAATGCAGTTCAAAACAGCTGACTTGCAAATAAGAGTTTACTAAGTCAAACTTGTACTGACAATTTATGAAGAATTAAAGACCTAAAGAAACTACAATTAAAACCCTAATGTGGCATTTAGTAAAGGATAGCTCAAACTAATGCTAGGCAGCATCTAATTCCAAGTCTATAGTGAGAGCAAAGATATGTTTTGGGGTCAGTGTGTGTGAGCATGTATGACCATCCATATGGGCTCTGAACGAGAGGCTGAGAGATGAAGGCATCATGCTAGAACAGACACAAAAGACACAGGGTGATGTTGGGTCTTGATACCTAGAAAATGGCAATTTCTACAAGGAATGCAATTATAGGAGATGAAAGTTTAGGTCCGAGTAGGAACACCTAATGAAAAGTCATCAAAACTAAATCCTCACTTTCCTTATATGATGGTACAACAGATTCACATGAGAAATCTAGGTTTCTCTGCTCCACCATCCACTAGCCAAGTAAAATACTATGAAAGGATGTACACAGAACCATTTTACAAACTATAAGTCCCTTTAAAAACACTGGTAATCCACATAAAATCAAAAACAAAGCTCAGTGGGGTGACATGTGTGTAGTCCTAGGACTTGGGAAGCTGACAGAGGAGGATCACTAGTTCAAGGCAAGTAAAATAAAATAGACATGCTCACAGCAGAAAAGAAAAAAAAAAAAGCCCTGACATGACATTATGAGACAAGAAATATTCAATGGAGCTGTTTAGTTTATTTTCTGTTGGCCACTTACTGCTGGGCACACAGCCTACCCTTAAAACTCGCTTCTTTCTCCAGTGAGGCTCCCTTGGAGGAAACTACAGTTTCATTTGCAAATGGTTATCACTTCAAGACTGTTTCCAGGCCAGGGAGGAGGATTGTGTCCACTTTTCTCCACCTCATCTGGTCCTGTGCATGCTGCCTCAGTCTCTGTGAGTTCATACACATGTCAGTCCTGCTGTGTTTAGAAAGCCTTGTTTCCTTGGTGTCCTCCATCCTTCTGCTTATAGGGTGCTGTCAGCAATGTAAGAGCAAGACCATATTACTGAATCCAGCATCTACACAGCTCATTAACCATGGAGAAGTCAAGTTGGGTCTAGAGTTACAGGCCCCTGTTCTTGGTACTTGAAAGTACTCTGCAGGCTACCAAAGAAGAAATGTAAGCACCAACACAACTATAAACCCTTAATCTACAATGCTGCCCTGCCTGTCAGATATGCTAGTGCAATGGGGACACACAACTTGTGGGAACAACCTACCAATATCTGATTTGACAGAAGCCCATTCCATGAGATGAAATCCATACCTGATAACTGTTTGGGTGGCCACAAACCTAAGACTAGATACCCTAAGGATCTAGAGAAACCAAATTCTTTCTGCTAAAAGAACATAGCAATAAAATGACTCTTAATGACAATCTGCTATACTCATAAATAAGTGCCTTATTCGACTGTCATCAGGGAAGCCCTCCTGCAGCAGATTGGAACTTATACAGAGCCCACTGCCAGAAAATATGAATGAAGACAGTGAGAGATCTTAGAATACTCAGGCCTAGATGGAATCTCTATCAAATTCCGCCCATAGCAGCTCAGAGAACTCTGTGGAAGAGGTGGCTTACATTTTTATACAACCTACAACCACCTGCCCAGGGGTAGTATCACAGTAAGGTAGGGACCCTCTTATATCAATAATTAATCAATAAAATACTACCACAGGCATGACCGAAGGCCAATCCAATAGAACAATTCTTCAACTGACCATCATTTAACCCTAAGTGACTCCTGACAAAAATAATCACAATATTATTAGTATGTGTAGCTACACAAGGACCAATTATGTACATTTAACCTTTATTTATAGTTTTGCCCAAAGAAAGTTATTGTTCCCACAATGATCACAGATCACCATTATCTGTGATCCTCTAATATCCATTATCGCTACAAATGGCAGGGCAGACAAAATTGAGATATCAGAAGATATAGATATCAGAAATTCTTGACATTAGGAAGTAAATTAACCAGACAAAAGAATCCTAGGTATTAAACAATAGTTGGGCTTCTAACTCTTGTAATATGTGCCTGTGATCTATTCTACCAATCTTATAAGCTTACGTACTTCATGAAAACAAAATTTTCAAAATCCTTTATGGAGTTTTATATATTCATTTCTATCACTAGGATGGATTAAAATTTGGAGTTTGAGGAAGTTTAAGGTAATTACCTAAAGTTTCAACTAAAAGTAACTCATTATCTTCGGTATACTACGTACCATGAAGACTGATATAAGTCACTCAATACTGTTCCCCACAATGATTTGACAAATCAGAAAATATAAAAAAACAAGCTACAAGTTAAAAAATATCAATCAAAACTGACTTTAAAAGAAAATAATATTTCTTGGTAGTATCTTTATCATAGGTCACAAAATTAGAAGTAATCTGATACTGTATACAATTTATCTACCAAAAGAGGAAAATTCAACAAGAGTAGAAAACTACGGATTTCTACATAAAAATGCTGAATCTTAAGTCAAAAAAGTAAATATAAACTAAGACGATTCTCAATTTTGAAGCCTCACCCAAAACAATTTGGCAGTCATTTTTGACTCTTTTCATACACCTGCAGAGCTATAGACAAGTACAAAATAAATCGCAGAGAGAGTATACCATCTTCAAGATTGAGGAAAGCCTAAGTAACTCAAGTAGTCATCACTTTAACATGGGTCTAATATACTTGTCACTATGTCAAGTATAAACAATATAATACAAATAATAACATAAACTTATATGACTTCAGTCTAAACTAAACAGTCATAAAAATCCTTAGACTGTAAAACAGGCAACCCCATTAAATAGCATTACTAACAGCCGAAAGGTCTATATCACATATTTTAACCCCAGAACTTGAGCTTCAACTTACATCATAAAACATGATATGAATATAGCATTTACTAGATAAATTATCAAATCTTATTTTAAGGGTAAAATCTGCTGCACAGATGCCAGGTGTATAGCCAGCCAAGTTTCTTACCACCTAACGTTCAAGAGTTGACCTCAGATGCAGAGCACAACCTCACTCAACAGCAGGCCTTTCCCCTTATTTGGTGACTGAATCGATGCCAAGAGGAAAGTCAAGCCATTTTCCTCTTAGACAACTCTAATGAGCAACATTTGTTCCAAAACTTGGCAGAAATTTTATCAGTTCTACATGGAAATTAAACTCTTATCTCAAATTAAAATCCTCCTTTGTTTCATAAATACTAGCATTCTAGGGGCCTAACATGTGTTTAATAAGTACTCAACATAAATAATAGAACCTTAATCCCAATTATGATAATTAATACACATTTTCTGCCCCACATTCTTTCTTCACATCTGTTTCTGGCAAGCCTTGGCTTTGCCAAATTAAAAAAAAAAAATTCCTAAGAGATCAAAATGCAGAGTTTCAGAGTGTAGAGCACAGTCCTAATTCCCAATGAATGCATCTACAAAAACTCCCACAACCAAAGCTTAGGGAGCGTTGTGGTAGAGTAGGCAGAAAGACTAAGGGCAAGAGAATCAAGTTGAATGTAAAATAGTGTCTCCTAGTAACATCAGAAGCTAATTACATAAAGTCTCATTGGCATGACTATATGAACACAAGCTGAACAATGACACCAATCAACAGACCTGCCAAAGTAGATGTCCTAGCCCAGGAGGCCTCAATACTCCACAAAAAAACTACAGGCAAGTCAAAAATGCTGATGGTAGCAGCAATAGCCTTCCCCATACAAAGCATACCAACTAAGTAGCCAAAGCCAATGGTCAACCCTAAAAACATACATACAAGTAAATTTCTACAGACTGAGCAAATTCTATTTAGGAATATTTATATACATATATTCCTAAATATCCTCATATATACATGTAATAAGAGTTAATAAAAAAATAAGTTATAAATTTAAAACAGAACAAGAATGTGTATATGAGAAAACGTGGAGGGAGGAGAGGGAAGAAATATGCTATAATTTTATTATCATACCAAAAATAATAAAAAGAAAATATTTCTATCTTTTAAAAAATTAGGCAGAGGCTCAGAAGTGGCAGGGAAGCTGGGACAGGATCTTTCTACTTCTGTCTACACCTAGGAGGTACAGCAGATCTGCAGTCCTCTATGCCCCTTCCCCTCAAGCAGAGAGCTTGCCTCCAGGGAGTACTTTGACCCAGGGATTCAACAGAGATCACCATTTTCTCTCCAGTGACTTTCTAAGGTGGGACCAGCCAGGAGGCACAGAGCTCAGAAGTGGTAGGGAAACTGGGACAGGATCCTTTCTACCTCCATCTACACTGAGGAGGGACTGCAGATCCATAGGCCTCTCTGCCTCTTCCCTGCAAGCAAAGAGCTTGCCTCCAGGGAGTACTTTGACCCAGGGACTCAGGCAGGACCAGACAAGAGGCACAGGCCTCAGAAGTGGCAGGGAAGCTGGACCAGAATCCTTCCTACCTCGATCTACACCTACGAGTTCAAGCCCTTAAAGAGGAAACACAAAAATACCTTAAAGAATTACAGGAGAACATGAGTAAACAAGGAGAAGCCCTTAAAGAGGAAATACAAAAATTCCTTAAAGAATTACATGAAAGCACAACCAAACAGGTGAAGGGATTGAAAAAAACCATCCAGGACCTAAAAATGGAAGTAGAAACAGTTAAGAAATAGAAAAAAAGGAAAAACAGAAATAGTAGAAACAAAGACAGACAAATCTGGAGATAGAAATCCTAGGAAAGAAGTAGAAAAAAAGGGAAAATAGAAATAGTAGAAACAAAAACAGACAAATGTGGAGATAGAAAACCTAGGAAAGAAGTCAGGAACCATAGATGGAAGCATCACCAACAGAATACAAGACATAGAAAAGAGAATCTCAAGTTCAGAAGATACCACAGAAAACATTGACACAACAGTCAAAGAAAACACAAAATGCGAAAATTTTTTAAACCAAAACATCCAGGAAATCCAGGGCACAATGAGAAGACCAAACCTAAGGGTAACAGGTATAGAAGAGAGTGAAGACCTCCAACTTAAAGGGCCAGTAAATATCTTCAACAAAATTATAAAAGAAAACTTCCCTAACCTAAAGAAAGAGATGCCCATGAACATAAAAGAAGCCTATAGAACTCCAAATAGATTGCACCAGGACAGAAATTCCTCCTGCCACATAATAGTCAAAACACCAAATACACAAAAGAAAGAAAGAATATCAAAAGCAGTGAGGGAAAAAGGTCAAGTAACATATAAAGGCAGACCAATCAGAATTAAACCAAATTTCTCACCAAAGACTATGAAAGCCAGAAGATCCTGTCTTGGTATCATACAGACCCTAAGAGAACACAAATGCCAGCCCAGGCTACTATACCTAGCAAAACTCTCAATTACCATAGATGGAGAAACCAAAGTATTCCATGACAAAACCAAATTTACACAATATATTTCCCCAAATCCAGCCCTTCATAGGGTAATACATGGAAAACTCCAACACAAGAAGGGAAACTACATCCTCGAAAAAGCAAGAAAGTAATCTTGGAACAAAACTAAAAGAAGATAGCAATATGAACAGAATTCTAACTCTAACAACAAAAATAACAGGAAGCAACAATTACTTTTCCTTAATATCTATTAATATCAATGGAATCAATTCTCCAATAAAAAGACATAGACTATCAGACTGGGTATGTAAACAGGATCCAATATTTTGTTGTATACAAGAAAACCACCTCAGTGCCACAGACAGATACTACTTCAGAATAAAAGACTTGAAAACAATTTTCCAAGCCAATGGCCCCAAGAAAAACAGCTGGACTAGGCAGTCTAATATTGAATAAAATCAACTTTTACCCAAAAGTGATCAAAAAAGAAAAAGAGGGGCACTTCATACTCATCAAAGATCTACCAAGATGAACTCTCAATTCTGAACCTCTATGCTCCAAATCAAAGCGCATCTACATTCATAAAAGAAACTTTACTAAAGCTCAAAGCACACATTGCACCTCATACAATAATAGTGGGAGATTTCAACACCCCACTCTCTGCAATGGACAGATCATGGAAACAGAAACTAAACAAAGACACAGTGAAACTAACAAAAGTTATGAAACAAATGGATTTAACAGATATCTATAGAGCTTTTTATGCTAAAACAAAAGGATATACATTTTTCTCAGCACCTCATGGTACCTTCTCCAAAACTGAAGATATAATTGGTCACAAATCAGGCCTCTACAGATACAGGAAGATTCCTTGCATCCTATCAGATCACCATGGACTAAGGCTGCTCCTCAATAACAACATAAACAATAGAAAGCCCACATACACGAGGAAGCTAAACAATACTCTACTCAATGAAAACTTGGTAAAGGAAGAAATAAAGAAATTAAAGACTTTCTAGAGTATAATGAAAATGAAGCCACAACATACCCAAACTCATGAGACATAATTAAAACAATTCTAAGAGAAAAACTAATATCTTTAAGTGCCTCCAAAAAGAAACTGGGTAGAGCATACAACAACAATTTGACAGCACATCTGAAAGCTCTAGAACAAAGAGAAGCAAATTAACCCAAGAGGAGTCGAAAGCAGAAAAGAATCAAACTCAGGGCTGATATAAACCAAATAGAAACAAAAAGAACTATACAAAGAATCAACCAAACCAGGAGCTGGTTCTTTGAGAAAATCCACAAAATAGATAAATCCTTAGCCAGATAGGGGGCACAGAGACAATTTCCTAATTAACAAAATCAAAAATGAAAGGGAGACATAACAACGCACACTGAGGAAATCCAAAAAATCATGAGAGCCTACTACAAAAGCCTATACTCAATAAAACTGGAAAACTTGGATGAAATGCACAATTCTCAGACAAATACCAGGTACCAAAGTTAAATCAAGATCAGATCAACGATGTAAACAGTCCCATATCTGCTAATGAAATAGAAACAGTCATTAATAGTCTCCCAACCAAAAAAAGCCCAGGACCAGATGGGTTTAATGCACAGTTTTATCAGGCCTCAAAGAAAGCCTAATACCACTACTCCTCAAACTATTCCTCAAAATGGAAAAAGAAGGTACTCTACCTAATTTGTTCTATGAAGCCACAATTACTCTGATACTTAAACAAAAGAAAGACTTAAAGAAAGAAAATTTCAGACCAATTTCCCTTATGAGTATCAATGTAAAAATTCTCAATAAAATTCTTGTAAACCGAATTCAAGAACACATCAAGATGATCATTCATCATGATCAAGTAGGCTTCATCCCAGAGATGGTTCAATATTCAGAAATCCATCAAAGTAATTCACTAT
>NW_022196914.1:38962654-38969456 GCF_008632895.1 Mastomys coucha | reverse complement strand
GGGAATGGAGAAATTCGCATGTAAATAAAGAAAATATCTAAAAATAAATAAATAAATAAATAAATAAAATTAACTCAAGCAAACCATTGGTCTACCTCTACACAAAGGATAAAAAGGCTGAGAAAGAAATTAGGGAAAGAACACCCTTCACAATCGTCACAAATAATATAAAATACCTTGGTGTGACTCTAAATAAGCAAGTAAAAGATCTGTATAACAAGAACTTCAAGTCTCTGAAGAAGGAAATTGAAGAAGATCTCAAAAGATGGAAAGATCTCCCATGCTTGTAGATTAGCAGGATTAATATAGTAAAAATGGCCATCTTACTGAAAGCAATCTACAGATTCAATGCAATTCCCATCAAAATTCCAACCCAATTCTTCACAGACTTAGAAAGAGCAATTTGCAAATTCATTTGGAATAACATAAAACCCAGGATAGCCAAAATTATTCTCAACAATAAAGAAACCTCTAGTGGAATCACCATTCCAGACCTTAAGCTGTACTACAGAGCAATTGTGATAAAAACTGCATGGTATTGGTACTTGACAGGCTGGTAGATCAATGGAATAGAATTGAAGACCCAGAAATGAACTCACACACCTATGGTCACTTGATCTTTGACAAAGGAGCTAAAACTACCCAGTGGAAAAAAGACAGCATTTTTCAACAAATAGTGCTGGCTCAACTGGTGGTTAGCATGTAGAAGAATGCAAATTGATTCATTCTTACCTCCTTGTACAAAGCTCAAGTCCAAGTGGATCAGGGACCTCCTCATAAAACCACATACATTGAAACTAATAGAAAAGAAAATGGGGAAGAGCCTCGAGCACATGGGCACAGGGGAAATTTTCCTGAACAGAAAAAAATAGCTTATGCTCTGTGGTCAAGAATTGACAAATGCTACCTCATAAAACTGCAAAGCGTCTGAAAAGCAAAGGACACTGTCAATAGGACAAAATGGCAACCAACAGATTGGAAAAATATCTTTACCAATCCTATATCTAAAAGAGGCCTAATATTCAACATATACAAAGAGTTCAAGGAGTTAAACTCCAGAGAACCAAATAACCCTATCAAAAAATGGGGTACAGAGCTAAACAAAGAATTCTGAACTGACAAATACCGAATGTCTGAGAAGTACCTAAAGAAATGTTCAACATCCTTAGTCATCAGGGAAATGCAAATCAAAACAACCCTGAGATTCTACCTCACACCAGTCAGAATGGCTAGGATAAAAAACTCAGGTGACAGCAGATGCTGGAGAGGTTGTGGAGAAAGAGGAACACTCCTTCATTGCTAGTGGGACTGCAAGCTGGTACAACTACTCTGGAAATCAGTTTGGTGGTTCCTCAGGAAATTGGACATAGTACTTCCAGAGGACCCAGCTATACCACTCCTGGGCATATATCCAGAAGATGTTCCAACATGTAATAAGGACACATGCTCCACTGTGTTCATAGCAGCCTTATTTATAATAGCCAGAAACTGGAACCAACCCAGATGTCCCTCAACAGAGGAATGGATACAGAAAATGTGGTACATCTACACAATGGAGTACTACTCAGCTATTAAAAACAACAAAATTCTTAGGGAAATGGATCGATCTGGAGAATATCATCATGAGTGTGGAAACCCAATCACAAAAGAACACACATGGTATGCACTCTCTGATAAACAAATATTAGCCCAGAAGATCAGAATACACAAAGTACAATCCACAAACCACAAGAAACTCAAGAAGAAGGAAGAACAAAGTGTGGATACTTCATTCTTTCTTAAAAGGGGGAACAAAATACCCATGGAAGAAGTTGCAGAGGCTATCTATGGAGCAGAGACTGAAGCAAGAACAATCCAGAGACTGCTCTACCTGGGAATCCTTCCCATATTCAATCATAAAATCCAGACACTATTGTGGATACCAGCAAATTCTGGCTAACAGGAGCCTGATTACCTGTCTCCTGAGAGGCTTTGACAGTACTTGACTAATAAAGAAGTAGAGGCTCACAGCCATCCACTGGACTGAGTGCAGGGTCTCAAATGAAGGAGCTAGAGAAAGGACCCATGGGGCTGAATGGCTTGTAGCCCCTTAGGATGAACTAACTAGTACCCTCAGAGTTCCCAAGGACTATACCACCAACTAAAGAGTACATATGAGGGGACTAATGGCTCCAGCAGAGGATGGCCAAGTGGTTCATCAATGGGAGGAGAGACCCTTGGCCCTATGAAGGTTCTAAATTCTAGTGTAGGGGAATGCCAGGGCCAGGAAGTGGGAGAAGGTGGGTTGGTGAGCAGGGAGAGGGGAAACTGGGAAAGGAGATATCATATGACATATAAATAAAGAAAATATCTAATAAAAAAATTAGGCAGAGCACATAAGTACTATGGATTATTAACAATGTTGTGAGTACTGAATAAGGTAGTATCTTCATTAGGGTACCTACTGCAGAAACAAAACACCATGACCAAAAAAAAAAAAAAAAACAAGTTAAGGAGGATTGGGTTAATTTGACTTCTAGTTCCACGTCACCATTTATCACTGAAGGAAGTCAGTACAGGAACTCAAACAGGGCAGAGATGTGAAGGCAGGAGACCTCCATGCAGAAGTCATGGAGGGATGCTGCTTACTGGCTTGCTCCTCATGGCTGACTCATCCTGCTTTCTTACAAAATTCAAGACTACTAGCTCCAGGGATGGCACCACCCACAATGGATTGGGCCCTGTCTCATCAATCACTAATTTTAAAAATGTCTTACAAGCCTACCTACAGCCAGATCTTTATTTTTAATTGGATAGTACTTTATTTACATTTCAAATGTTAGCCCCTTTCCCAGTCCCCCCATCCCAGCTGGAAACTCCCTATCCCATCCGCCCCCCAGATTCTATATAGGCATTTTCTTAATCGAGATTCTCTCCTCCAGATGAATCTAGACTGTATCAAGTTGACATAAAATATCCAACACAGATAGCAAGTATATGAAGGCTAATTATATTTTCATGCACAAACAAAAATTATATATGAAAAGTGATGTGTTTATTGGAATATAATTCCTGTATAACAATACACAATGATTATGATTATATATAACATATTTTGTTATCAACTAGATATAAGTATATATATGTATGTGTGTGCAGATGGATAGATAGATAAGATAGAAAGATAGTGTGTGTGTGTGTGTGTGTGTGTGTGTGTGTGTCTGTATATTACTGGAAAATGAACCGGGACCTCAAATATACTACATAAATACTATATCACTGAACTATATGCCTAACATAACAATATATTTGTGAATAGAAAAACACTAACACAGAAACAATAGCATCATTCACTCTTTGGAGTATTTTTTCCTTAAGAATAATATAGCAAGCCCAGTGTAATTTATTTGGTCAGAAACCTGGGGATCCTGCTAGAGATACCTCTAGTACACAAAGTTAAAAGGAAGTCAAATATTAAGAAAACTTCATAGTAGCCTTATATAACTAAATTATTATTACTGAAATACAACATATTCCTTACCTGAACAGAAATAGAGATTTTTCAGCAAAAAAATGTATTATCTCAGAAGCTTCTAATAGCTAGTAAAAAAAAAAAAGACAAAGTTTAAGTATTTCTTAAAGTTTGAATTAAAAATTAAAAGCTTATAATAAAGCATTTTAAATATATATACTTCTAGATATATTAAATTTGATTTATAGTTCTGTTTTTCTTTGATTCTATTGTTTTACCATGTTTGCATATATAAAATAAATAAAATCTACATTTGAAAATACACAAATGCCTAGAAATGTTAAATTCTGGGATCAGGAACAGTTCTCAGTAACTGGTGAATGAATGATATAGAGTAATCTGTTCTGTTGGCTGTTGAAGGATGGGTAATCTACTCACAAGAGACCATTTCCAAAATACCCACGGAAGGAGTTGCGGAGACTAACTATGGAGTAGAGACTGAAGGAAGCACAAGCCAGCCTGATATAGCTGTCTCCTGAGAGGTACCAGACTAATACAGATGTAGAGGCTCACAGCCATCTATTGAACTGAGTACAGGATCCTCAATGAAGGAGTTAGAGAAAGGACCTATGGAGCTGAGGGGTTTTGCAGCCCCTTAGGATGAACAACAATATGAACTAAGTAGTACCCTCAGAGCTCCCAGGGTCTCAACCACCAACCAAGGAGTACACATGGTAGGGCTAATTGTTCTGGCAGCATGTGTATAGTAGAGGATTGCAAAATCAATCATCAATGGGAGGAGAGGTCCTTGGTCCTGTGAAGGTTCTGTGCCCCAGTGTAGGGGATGCCAGGGCCAATAAGTGGGTGAGAGTGGGGTGGCAGGCATGGGGAGGGGGGAGGCAACAGGGATTTGTCCTTGTTGTTTTTGTTTGTTTGTTTGTTTGTTTGTTTGTTCCTGGGAGGGGAAACTGGGAAAAGAAAAAATCATATGACATGTAAATAAAAAAAATATCCACTTATCAGTGAAAAAACAAAAAGAAAAAGAGACCATTTCCACGGAAAATCATCAGACAGTCTATCGATAGACATGATATGAAAATCGGCTTTTATCCTGAGAAAAATTAAAAGTAACTTTGCTTGCTTTTTACATACAAAATGAAAGAGGGGAATTCTGGAAGAGAGCTGCTGGAGGGAGGACCTGATGCCAGAATGAAAGTAAAGGAAGCAGACATTGTATTCAGTGCTTTATCGGAACACGGCATTGTATTAAACTAATTTCTATTTGTTGAACTGACAAATTCTGACAATACTGCTTTCTCTTTCTGAGAGTTACATCTCCAAACACTGAAAATCACATGTTGACTCAATTGTCCTCCTCTGGCACATAAAATGCCAGTAATAAAGTTACATAGCCACTTGTACTGACAAAGAATAAGTACCAGACTTGGTCTTACTGTAGAGTTCTAGATCTTATACTTGATATTAACAGGCCTATCTGTATTTTGTTCATTTGAAATATTACGCATTAATTTTGCTCTAGACCTCAGACAGTATTTTCTACACTTCTCAATATAGTGTTTAAAGTATTAGGTAGAACACTAAGGTGAGAGAAAGAGAAATAAACAAAAGGAATACCAATAGGAAAGGAAGCCGTCAAATTATAGTTAGAGATACTAAAGAGTATCAGAAACTCAAAGTTCTAACAAACACTTCCAGCACAGTAGCATGATGCAGGATCATTTCACAACCTGGTCATTACCAATACTAAACACCACCCTCAAAAAAAAATCGGGGAGAAAAATCCCGTTCACAACAATTACAGTAATAGAATTGGGCAAATAGGTAAAACAACTCTATAATGAAATCTTTAAAGACTCACAAAAGAGAAGACACTAGAAGACAGAAAGCCCTCACATGCTGTGGATCACCAGGGTTGCTATGATGCAATGACTGTGTTACTAAAACCCATCTTCAGAGTCAATACATACCTAAACATGATTCCAATGACATTCTTCACAGACCTAAAGGAAAATCGTGAGCTCATACACAAGCAAAGGAGAGCTCAAATGGCCATAGCCATCAGAGAAAAAGGACAGTGAGGGAGATGTTACATTGCCTGATCTCAAACTGTGTGACCTGATCTCATACAGGTGACCTTCACCCTTCAAAAGGCAAGATGCTAGGGAAAAGATCACAGTTAACAGCCACCTAATTTTTGGCAAAGGTATAAAAGATGAATTAGCAAAAACACAGTCTCTTTAACAAATTGTGCTGGAAAAGTGGATATCCACTGTACAGAAAAATTATTCTGGACCTGAATCATTCATCACATCATGGTGATTCGGTAGTCTTAGTGGAAAACCTAAAATTAGAAACTACTAGAAGAAACGACACAGAAGCTACTCTAGATATCGGAAAATGTAAGAATCCTGACAAGAGAACTCAACTAGCATTTAAATATATATGCAATGTGTGAAGACAGAAATCTTGAATAAAATTAAAGACATTTTACAATTGAATGAAAATAATTGACCCAAATTTATGAGACTCAGTGAAAGCAGTACTAAGAGGCAAGTCAAAAATACATACATTTAAAAAAAAAAAAAAATGGAGTAATCTCACACCAGCAGCTTAAGAGCACACCCAAAATCTCTAGAACAAAAACAAGTAATCACACCCAAGAGGAATAGACAAAGAATCAAAGTGAAGGCTAAAGTCAATAAAATACAAACAAAGAGAACTATACAAAAAAAATCAATGGAACAAAGTTGGTTCTTTCAGAAAAATAAACAAGATAGACAAACCCTTATCCAAACTAACTTAAAGTCAGAGAGAAAAAGATACTAAGAAATAACAGATACTAAAGAAATCCAGAAAATCCTAAGGATATACTTTTAAAAACCTGTTACTGACCAAATTGGAAAATCTAAAAGAAATGGACAATTTTCTAGATCGGTACCACTTACCAAAGTTAAATAAAGATCATATAAACACATTGAATAGACTTATAACACTTAGTGAAATAAAAGCACTGATTAAGTCTCCAAACAAAAACAACCACAGGCCAGATGATTTTGGTGGAGAAATCTACCAGATATTCAAAGAAGAATTAATGCCAATACTCCTCAAATTATTCCACAAAATATTAATGGAAAGAACACTGCCTGATTCTTTTTTATGATGCCATAGTTACCCTGGTATTCAAACCACTAAGAAAGACTCCACTAAGAAAGATTATTACAGGCAATTTCCCTTCTCAACATACATGCAAAAATATCCAATAAAGCCCTTCCCTGCAAGTGGATCGCCTAACTCCAGAGAGCACATTAAGCCAGAGACCCGGGCAGGATC
>NW_022196914.1:38953133-38954106 GCF_008632895.1 Mastomys coucha | reverse complement strand
TCTAAAATAAAAAAAAAAAAAAATATCCAATAAAAATACTTGCAAACCAAATCCAAGAACACATCAAAAAGATCAGCCACCATGATCAAGTTAATCAAGTAGGCTTTATCCGAAAGATGCACAGATGATATGAAAATCAGTAAATGTAGTCCACCATACAAACAAACTGAAAGAAAAAAAAAAAAGGTCATCTCATTAGATGCAGAAAAGGACTCTGACAAAATCCAACACCCCTTCATGAAAAATGTCCTGGAGAGATTAGGGATATATGTCAACATATTAAGGCAATTTACAGCAAGCCTATAGCCAACATAAAATTAAGTAGAGAAAAATTCAAAGTGACCCCACTAAAGTCAGGAACAAGACAAGGTTGTCTCCTCTCTCCATACCTAGTCAATACAGTACTAGAAGTCTTAGCTAGAGCAGTAAGACAACTGAATAAGATTTAGGGGATATAAATTGGATAAGAAAAAAAACAAACAAAGTATCATTATTTGCAGATAAAATGATAGTATGTATAAGTGACCCTAAAAATTCCATCAGAAAATTCTTACAGCTGATAAACACTTTGAGCAAAGTAGTTAGATACAAGAGTAGGTAAAAAGAAAAAAAAATCAGTACCCTTCCTATATACAAATGACAAATGAACTGAGAATGAAATCAGGGAAACAACACCTTTTACAACAGACTCAAATAATATAAAATATCCTGGGATAAGTCTAACCAAGCAAATGTAAAACTTGGATGACAAAAACTTCAAGTCTTTGAAGAAAGAAATTGAAGATATCAGAAAACAGAAAGATCATCCATGCTCATGAATCAGTTAGGATTAACAGTAAAAGCAGCTATCCTACCAAGAGCGGTCTACAGATTCAACACAATCCCCATCAAAAATCCAATACTACCGGGACTGGAGAGATGGCTCAGCGGTTAAGAGCACTGACTGCTCTTCTGAAGGTCCTGAGTTCAAATC
>NW_022196914.1:38914695-38953123 GCF_008632895.1 Mastomys coucha | reverse complement strand
AAAAAAAAGAAGAAAAAAAAAATCCAATACTACCCTTTACAAAACCTGAAAGGACAATTCATATGGAAAAACAAAACACCCAGGAGAGCTAAAGCAATCCCGAACAAATAACTGCTGGATGTCCTATCATCCCTGATTTAAAGTACTACAGAGCTATAATAATAAAAACTGCACATTCTTGGCATTAAAACAGACATATTGATCAAGTGAATCAAATTGAAAACCTAGACATGCATACCTGATTTTTATAAAAAAAGTCATAAATACACACTGGAAAAAAGACAGCATTTTCAACAAACTGGATGTCTACAAGTTAAGTCCAAGTGGATCAAAAACCTCAACATAAAACTGAACATAATGAACCTGATAGACGAGAAAATGTGGAATAGCCTTGAATACATTGATTCAGGAGAAGATTTCCTGAAAAGAAACTATTAGTGTAGGCACTAAGATCAACAATTAATAAATGGGAACTCATGGAACTGAAAACTTCTGTAAGGTAAAGGACACTGTCAATCAAACAAAATGGCAGCCTTCAGAATGGGAAAAGATTTTTACCAACTTCATATCCAATAGGAGTAATATCTAAAATATATAAAGAACTCAAGAAACTAGATATAAAATACTCCAATAAAAAATAGGATACAAATATAAACAAAGAATTCTTAATAGAGGAAGGGCAAATAGCTGAGAAACACTTAGATGATCAATATGCCTAACCATCAGGGGAATGAAGATCAAAACTACTTTGAGATTCCATCTTACGCCTATCAGAATGGCTATGATCAGTAACACAAGTAACAGCTTATGCTACGGAGCAAGGGGAACAGTCCTCCATTGCTGATGTGAATGCAAACTTAGAGTCACTATGGACTATGTATGTCAGTACCTTAGATACTGAGAAGTGAATCTACCTCAAGACCAGGCTATCTTTCTTGAATATATACCTAAAGGACACTCCATCCTACTATAAGGGCACTTGCTCAAATATGTTCAATGTGGCTTTATTCATAATAGCGATAATCTGGAAATAACCTATATGTCCCTCAACAGAAAAAATTGATGAATAAAATGTGGTACATTTACAAAATAGAGATTACTAGGCTATTCAAAAAAGTAACATCCATAAAATTTGTAGGCAAATGAATAGAATTAGAAAAATCATCCTGAGCGAGATAACCCAAACACCGAATGATACATATAATATGTATTCACTTAAATAGGGATATTACCCATTAAATACATGATAACCAAACTATAATCTTAGACCCAAAGAGGTTAGTTATACAGGAAGAAACTAAGAGGAGGGAACACCAGGATCTTACTGAGAGGGGATAAACAGAATAGATTTTATAGAGATTGGAGTCAAGTAGGGTTGGTAGCAGGTTATACAGGAATATATACTATATACAAGTACATATATGCATACAATAATAGTGAAAAAGGAAGCAATATATTTGAAGAAGTGGGAGGGCATATGAGAAGGTTTGGAAGTAGAAAATGGATGGAAGAAATGATGTAATTATCTCATTTTTGTATGTGTTTGTCTTCATGTATGTATATACACTAAAAGGCTGCACTGCCCAAGGATACTAGATGATCTTGGCTCTTTTGAAGCTAGAGTTACAGAGAGATAGTGGTGAGTCACAGTGTGGGGTGAGGAAGTCTAACTCAGGTCTTCTGCAAGAGAAAGACATACTCTTATCTGCTAAGCCATTTGTCTTGTACCTTCCTTAGATTTTCTAATAGCATCATAGCTTTCAGCATTGCCTATTATATTGAAGGCACCTCTTATTAAAGGTGCTCTAATGTAATATAATATAAATATAATATAATATAAAGCACTGTCTCCAATTTTATTATTGACATCTTTATCAAAAATAAATGAACTGTAAGCATGGGTTTATGTCTAGATTCTCTATTCTATTGTTTCCGTTCATATCTGTGCAGATGTTTTATTTTTTAAAGTCTATCTTTATTATGTTTGGAAAGAAGATACTAGATATTCCTCCAGAAGTTTTTATCTTAAATCTACTTTGGAAGTTCACCATCTTTTGAAGTCACATATGAATTAATGTTAATGTTCCTATGCCTATAAAGAATGTCAATGGAATTGTATTAGATATTACATTGAATCTGTTGAATATGAAGGGTTCAAAACACATATTAATAGCATGAATTCTTATATCAAAGAACACAAAAGACCTTATTTTTGTATCATCTTCTACTTATTTTTTCCAATTTCTGTAGTTATCATTGTTATGCTCAGTCACCTTCTTGAATGAGAATATCCAATGTTATATGTCTTATATGTTTTTAGCTATGGTAAATGACTACTTGTTAAATTTCTCTTGCAGATAGGTCATTCATTGATAGGAATAAGAATTATTCCTATATGACTAGTTTGCATCTAATAATTTTATTAATTTTATTACTTTTTATTGGATATTTTCTTTATTTACATTTCAAATGTTATCCCCTTTTCCAGTTTCCCTCCTTCCCAGAAACAGCCTTATCACATCCACCCTCCCCCTGCTTCTATGAAGGTGTTCCTCACCCATCCACCCACTCCTACATCCCTACCCATTCCCTTCACTGGGGCATCTATCAAGCCTTCATAGGACTAAGGACCTCTCCTTCCATTGGTGCAAGACAAGGCCATCCTCGGCTACATACACAATTGGAGCCACATGCACTCCTTTGTTAATGGCTTAGTCCCTGGGAGTTCTGGTGGGTCTGGTTGGTTGATATTGATGTTCTTCCTATGGGGTTGCAAACCCCTTCAAGTCCTTCAGTCCCTTCTCTAAGTCCTCTATTAGGGACCCTGCGCTCAGTCCAATGGTTGGCTGTCTCTATATTTGTAAGGTGTGAGATGGAATCTCAGGGTTGTTTTGATTTGCATTTCCCTGATGACTAAGGATGTTGAACATTTCTTTAGGTGCTTCTTATCCATTTGATATTGCTCAGTTGAAAATTCTTTGTTTAGCACTATACCCCATTTTTTAATAGGGTTATTTGGTTCTCTGAAGTCTAACTTCTTGAGATTTTTTTGTATATATTGGATATTAGCACTCTATTGGATATAGGATTGGTAAAGATCTTTTCCCAATCTGTTGGTTGCCTTTTTGTCTTATTGACAGTGTCCTTTGCTTTACAGAAGCTTTGCAATTTTATGAGGTCCCATTTGTCGATTCTTGATCTTACTACACAAGCCATTGCTATTCTGTTCAGGAATTTTTCCCCTACGCCCATATGTTCAAGGCTCTTCCCCACTCTCTCCTCCATAAGTTTCAGTGTATCTTGTTTGACGTGGAGGTCCTTGATCTACTTGGACTTGAGCTTTGTACAAGGAGATAAGAATGAGTCGATTTGCATTCTTCTACATGCTGACCTCCAGTTGAACCAGCACCATTTGTTAAAAGTCCTGACTTTTTCCAACTGGATGGCTTTAGCTCCTTTGTCAAAAAGATCAACTGACTATATGTGCATAGGTTCATTTCTGGATCTTCAATTCTATTCTACTGATCTTCCTGCCTGTCTCTGAACCAATACCATGCAGTTTTTCTCACTATTGCTCTGTAATACAGCTTGAGGTGAGGGATGGTGATTCCCCCAGAAGTTCTTTTATTGTTGAGAACTGTTCTTTTTTTTTTTTTTTTTTTTTTTTTTTTTTTTTTTTTTTTTTTTATTTTTCGAGACAGGGTTTCTCTGTATAGCCCTGGCTGTCCTGGAACTCACTCTGTAGACCAGGCTGGCCTCGAACTCAGAAATCCACCTGCCTCTGCCTCCCAAGTGCTGGGATTAAAGGCGTGCGCCACCACCACCCGGCCGAGAACTGTTCTTGATATCCTGGGTTTTTTGTTATTCGAAATGAATTTGCAAATTGTTCTTTCTAAGTCTGTGGAGAAGTGAGTTGGAATTTTGATGGGGATTGCACTGAATCTGGAGATTGCTTTCCGCACGAGAGCCATTTTTACTATATTAATCCTGCCAATCCATGAGCATGGGAGATCTTTCCATCTTCTGAGATCTTCTTCAATTTTTTTCTTCAGAGACTTGATGTTCTTATCATATAGATCTTTCACTTGCTTGATTAAAGTCACACCAAGCCAAGGTATTTTATATTATTTGTGGCTATTATGAAGGGTGTCATTTCCCTAATTCCTTTCTAAGCCCATTTATCCTTTGGGTAGAGGAAGGCTACTGATTTGTTTGAGTTAATTTTATATCGAACCACTTTGCTGAATTTCTTTATAAGCTTTAACTAAGAGTTCTCTGGTGGAACTTTTTGGGTCACTTAAGTATACAATCATATCATCTGCAAATAGTGATACTTTTACTTCTTCCTTCTCAATTTGGATCCCTTTGACCTTCTTTTGTTGTCTAATTGCTCTGGCTAGAACTTCAAGTACTATGTTGAATAGAGAAGGAGAGAATGGGCAGCCTTGTCTAGTCCCTGATTTTAGTGGGATTGCTTCAAGTTTCTCTCCATTTAATTTGATGTTGGCTACCGGATTGCAATATATTACTTTTACTATGTTTAGGTATGGGCCTTGAATTCCTGATCTTTCCAAGACTTTTAACATAGAGTGATGATGAATTTTGTCAATTGCTTTTTCAGCATATAATGAGATGATCTTGTGTTCTTTTTCTTTGAGTTTGTTTATATAGTGAATTACGTTGATGGATTTCCATATATTGAACCATCCCTGCATCCCTGGGATGAAGCCTACTTGATTGTGGTGAATGATTGTTTTGATATGTTCATGGATTCAGTTGGCAAGAATTTTATTGAATATTTTTGCATCAATTTTCATAAAGGGGATTGGTCTGAAGTTCTCTTCCTTCATTTGATCTTTGTGTGGTTTGAGTATAAGCGTAATTGTGGCTTCATGGAATGAATTGGGTAGTGTACCTTCTGTTTCTCTTTTGTGGAACAGTTTGAAGAGTATTGGTATTAGGTCTTCTTTGAAGGTCTGATAGACGTCTCCACTGAACCCATCTGGTCCTGGGCTTTTTTTGGTTAGGAGACTATTAATGACTACTTCTATTTCTTTAGGAATTATGGGACTGTTTAGATGATTTACCTGAACCTGTTTTAACTTTGGCACCTTATATGTGTCTAGAAAATTGTCCCTTTCATCTAGATTTTCCAATTTAGTTGACTATAAACTTTTGTTTATAGTCAGATCTTTGTAGGATATGATGATTAAATTTCCATGGTTTTCATTATTATATCTCCCTTTTCATTTCTGATTTTATTAATTTGGATACTATCTCTGTGCCCTCTGGTTAGTCTAGTTAAGCATTTATCTATCTTGTTCATTTTCTCAAAGAACTAGTTCCTTGTTTTGTTGATTCTTTGTATAATACTTTTTGTATCTACTTGGTTGATTTCAGCCCTGAGTTTGAGTATATGCTGTAATTATAATCTCATTTTTTTTAAATTTTGAAAACCTCAGAATGCAAAGAGAGTATACAGCAGTATAAACTACAGACATGGTGATGGTATGGCCACTGCAGATACACTGATTGTGTCAAATATACCATTTGGTTCAAACAGCTTTCTTAATAGGGGATTTTACACCTAGGTGGGTGAGACAAGGAGTGCTAACAAAGGGGACATTGTGCATGTGCACAGAGGCTATAGAGGCAAGAGCTCTCTGTATTTTCCACCTCAATGTGCTGTGGACCTAAAAGTATTTACAAAATAAAATGTACTAGAAATTTTCTCCATAAAAGAAATTGAGCTAAAATTAAGAAATATCTTTTGAGGAAATGAAATCTTAGATAGTCTCAAAAATATATGACCCAAGGATGAGGCTGATAATGTAACTCTAAAACATTTTGTGGGGGGCAGAGTCATGGCTCAGTGGCTAGTAAGACTGATGACTGAAGTTCTATCTCTAAAACCAATCTAAAAAGTTACATGTGATAGCTTCTACCAGCCACTCCTTACCATTATGTAGATCAAAACAGGAAAACTGCCCAGACCCAGGACCAGCTAGCCTGGAGTATGTAGTAGGCATGCCTTTAGCCCACCACTTGATCTCTGAGTATGAGGCCACCCTGGCCTACAGAGTTCCAGAACATCCAGAGCTACACAGAGAAACAATGTCTCAAAAAACCAAACCAACAACAAAAACATGGAAAACAAGAACAAATTTCTGAAAGTTGCCTTCTGACTTCCATATGTACTACATGTATATTGAGGCAAACATGCATCCACACTAATACATGCATGTACTTACATACATACATAGTTTTAGACTAAATAAAAAAAATTGTAGCACCAACAACAAAGGTGTATCTTATAAGTCCTTCCAAACTCATGAACTAAAATATAATCCCAAATACCCAGCAGTCCAGAATGGGAGTCATCCCTTCAAAAGCAAGGCCCAAGAGTTAGGAAGATAGCTCAGTAGGCAAGGCACTTGCTATGCACACAAAAGGACTGGAGGTGAGATTCCAAGCAGCAGGGCATTGTTGGCACAAGGCTGACTAGTTAAACTAGCTGTATCAGTGAGCTCTGGGTTCAAGTAAGATGATCTGCTGCCTCTGACCTCTACATGCTCATGTACCTGCACACAGATATGGATCCACACACAATAAACATGAAAACATGCAAGCACACACACCAGATGCATCTACAACATAACTTCAAGAACTTCTAAGTTCATGGTTCCCTAGTCTTAGTAAGAGCCCAACATACAGATGATTTATTTCAATAAATTGCTCAAATGTAACTTCTATCTAAAGCAACTTCTCAATAGAATTCACCAGATATTTGATACTTAAAATAGAAAACATAATTTAATGAAAAGAACTTTGGACCCTCCAAAATACTAACAAGAAGCAAGGTAAGAAGCTACTCACCTACAAATGCCTAGTCTCTTACAGACAGACAGACAGACAGACAGACAGACAGACGGACGGACGGACGGACGGACGGATGGACGGACAGATGGACGGACGGACACACAGGAGATATTGTTAGCAATAGATCTCTCCTATATTCCAAAGCCCACCAGAATTATTCAGACTTAACACTCCTTAGCAGGTTGGGTGGTCCTGCCTTGCCAGAGGCTGCCCAATAACAGATGTGGCTATTAAAACTTTACTCCTGCATCTGCTTAGAGACCAAAACCTGGCATTTGTCTTGTAACCATGCATGGGAACCATGTCTCTCATTTTTTGGAGGAATTTTGGGCAGCATTAAGCTCCTCTTACAATGTATTGATTGGCCTTTGCATATTACCACTTAGTAACCTTTACAAATTAAGATCCAAGCCCATGAGCTGGCAAGATTGCTCAGTAGGTAAAAATGCCCACCACCATACCTATGACCTGAGTTCAAGTCTTGAGACCCACAGGGTAGAAGGAGAAAAATGATTCCCACAAGTTGTTCCCTTACTTTTCTCTACTGACATCCACATAGTATGGAAAGTTCATGCACACACACACACACACACACACACACACACACACACACACAATTAAGAATTGTTTGAATACACAAGAATAAAACAAGCTGTTATTCTATATATATATACCCCACCACTGTATGTTGGCTGTCAGAAGTACAGAAAAGCAAGTGAAAAGAATTATAATCAGAAAGTTGTACTTAAGGAACTAATTCCAACTGACCTCATTCATACCAGGATTGACTTATTTCATGAAACCATAGAGGTGATGTAAGAATCATATGTGTATACAGGAAGGACATGGATGATCATGGGCTATGGTATTCTCCAAAATGTCTCCCAGTGAGACCTAACTAACTCCAAAGAGTCATAACCTCCAACACCATATAAGAGCTGGCTTGGGTAACCAACATGGTATAATATCTTTGATATATGTTGCAAAGGATTGTGGTGTTTATTTGGGGCATTTCCTACCTATATCCATCCATCCCTCCTCCTCTTCCTCCTCTTGCATCTCCTCCTTTTCCTCTTCCTTTCTCCCTCCCTTTCTTTCCCTCTCCCTCTCTTTCTCTCTTTTCTCTCTCTTTTTTTCTCTTTCTTTCTACCCCTCTTCTTCCTGTCTTCTCTTTCTCAGTTGACTTGGTTTGGAACAGTCATGTTATGACCAATCCTATCAAGAACTCTACATTTTTAAAGGAGGCTTCCTGCCAAGAACTTGGGGTAGATCCAACAGAGCCAAATTACAGACAAAAGTAGCCGGGCTGACATCTTAATCTCAGAGCTGCCCAGATAAAGGTTCCTAAATCTGTTTGAGATGATAAAGGATTTTGCTTTAAGCTGCTAAATTTGGGGATAATTTATTACACAGCAATAGGCAACATATATTTAAATCCTTAATGAACTAGTGAATGTCGCTTAGGCTTCCAGATTCATTAGTTCTCATCAGCACTGAATTGCCTAGTGATTTTCCAATTCAACCGTAATTTATATTCCATGTGAGGAAGGAGCTTCCTTTAGATTTCCTGAAACTTAAATGGTATCTTTAACATACTTTCGATTTTAAAACAAACAATAAAACACTGGTGTAAAATTTGGTATTTTTCAGTAATGAGTTGACCTAGCTGAAAATCTTTATTTATTTTAGAATTTAGAAGAAACAGAATGAAAATGGGAGGAAGAAAAGTTGGGTTTTTAATTAAAACAGTTAAAAAACACAAACACATATGCTTGTTTTCATAAAAATAATTATACAAGTTTCTTGTGAAGAAAAATATTCAGAATAAATAAACTTGTTTTAAACAGTTTATTTTCAATGATAAAACTGAAATATCCAGTTTTTTTAGTTCTTGAAGTTATTACTGATGCACATAAAATTTTAACTATTGCTATCAATCACAGTCTCAAAAGAATGAATTCCTAGTTCTAAATAATACTTTTATCAAAACTACCATCAAACACATCAGTACATACTGACAATAAATCAACCATCTACACACAATACAACACACAGGCACATGCACACACTCAACACAAATGCACACACAAGCACATGCACACAACACACATCAAATGCATGCCTGAGAACACACACATACATGCATGTGATTCACAAGCTCACAAGACTCCACTCATTAGTACTTTAGTATGCTTAGACTGATATAACAAAACCCACAGTGTTTAACAACAGTGAATTCCTGAAGTATTAGAATGTCCAACAAAACTGAGTCTGTGTTGAAGGCTACCTTCCTTGCAAACAACTACATTCTTGCTTGAGAGGACTCTGGAGTCTCTTCACAATGATACTAACCCTGTGAAATCAGGGCCTCACAACTATTTTCTCAATTAACTTTTTCCAAATACACTATTTGAAATTGGAACTTCCTCATATGGACTGGGTGGGAGGAGAAAACTGAATTCACACAATTCTACCTATGGCCTCCTCAAATCACATCCTTATCACATCCAAATCACAAAATACATTCATGTGATTCTAATACACCCAGAAGTCTTAACTTATTTCATTGTCAATGTTAAAATTTAATGCCCAAAGATATAGCTAAAAACATCTAAATCAGATATGAGTGAAACATGAGGTACAATTTGCCCTTAAAAACATAGTTCCTCTGCATCAGTGAACCTGTGAGACCCAATAAGTTATATACTTTACAAATACAACGCTCGGAGTGTCTTTGTGGGACTCCTAATGGCAGGACCCTTCTTGTCCTGGGTTGCTTTGTCCAGCCTTGATATGAGGGGGATGTGCCTAGTCTTACTGTAACTTGATATATCAGGTTAATATCCCTGGGAGGCCTGCCCTTTTCTGAAGAGAAACAGAGAAATGAAAGTTGAGGAGAGGGGAGGTGGGAGGAAGGACTGAGAAGAGAAGGGAAGGGAAACTGTGGTTAGAGTGTGATATATGAAAGAATAAATTAAAAAACTTTTAAAAAAATGCAATGGTAGGGAATGGAATAGCTCAGTTGGTAAAGTGCTTGCCTGATAGTCAAGAAACTCTGGTTATGGCCAACATAAAAACCAAGGAGTAGGAGCAGGAAGATCAGACATTAAACTCATCCTCAGCTACACAGTGAGTTCAGTTTGAGGGTAGGCTGGGCTACAGGAAACCTTGCCTCAAAATAAAATAATATATATGCACTCCTGTGCTCCTAGTCAAGACTACATAGTGTGTTCCAAAACAGCACTGGCTAGGTAACTGATCCCTGTCAAAAAAGAGAGGAAGGAGGGAGGGAGGGAGGGAGGGAGGGAGGGAGGGAGGGAGGAAGAAAGGAAGGAAGGAAGACAGGAAGGAAGGAAGACAGGAAGGAAGGAAAGAAGGAAGGAAAGAAGGAAGGAAGGAAGGAAGGAAGGAAGGAAGGAAGGAAGGAAGGAAGGAAGGAGAAGCAAGAGAAAACAGCATGGAAACAAGGCTCCACTCCCCACATCGGTGTGCTGCTGCCTTGCCACAGAAGGCAATCAGATCAATCAAGTATGGCTGAAAACTCAAGCTAAGGACCAAAATAATTATCTTTCTCTTTGTAATTTGAATGACAATTTGATTGCAAATACAGGAAGCTAGATAACATGCTCAGGAGCTCAGTACTTCACTGACCTCAGAAGCTAATGGAAGTTCCTGACCAATCTGCATGACTGTTCTTTTCCCACACCCTTTGCCCACACACACACACACACACACACACACACACACACAGTCTATGGCTCTTTTCTCCTACTTCAACTCCGTCTCTCACTACAAATTCCCCCTCTAGTAATAACAAATTTCACTTTTGTTTTACAATGTCAATTGATATACAGGTAATTCAAGTATCTATCCAGTATATTTTAAAAGATCCTTTCAAGTTTCTTAAATTAGGCATCCTTTTTTCTTAAAAACCCAGTTACATCATAAAGACTTTATAGATGCTATCACATCTTATACAAATGGCTTTGTTAAAATATAAACTATTTTAACAAAGTCCTGTCATGACTGTAGATGTCCAACCTAGCATGTAAGATCCTCAAGTGTGGCTTGCAGACCACCTTATGACTAGGGTATCTACCTTTACTGACAGGAAAAACAGAGAGTCACCTTTCTGTTTTCATGGTTTGGGTCCCATCAACTTCAGCTCCTCTAAGTCCTAAGCTTTATCTGAACCATCCTAGTATTCTAGATATATTATTTCTCAGTCTCTCTGTATATATATAAATGTATACAAATGTGTGCCCACAGGAACACATATGCTGTGGATTAAACATGGTGGTCAGAGGACAATTCAGGGGAATCAGTACTCACCTTCTACCATGGGATCCAGAAATGAGGCTCAGGTCATCAGCCTGCCCTATTCTTCACTTTTGAGGCAAGCCCTAACCCTGTTCAACCAATCCTTGTATGATATATCTCCTTTCTTTTCTATCTGAATCTCTTCAGTTTGACTGATCTCATCCTTTTAATCCACACAAATTTCTAAATATGACCACTTAAGAAAAATCATCCCAATCAGACCTGCTGAGCCTGAACCATTCAGAAACATCATAGGACCAAAGCCATCCAGATCGCTAAAGGCCCTCAAAACACAATCAACAAAAGCCAGGGCAATATGCGACTGTCAGTGTACAACTATCCTACTATAGCAAGCCCTGGATAACACAACCAAAGCACAAGAAAATGACTTTGAATCCAATCTTATAAAGATGATAGAAGCTTTTAAAGAGGAAATGAATACATCCCTTAAAGAAATACAGGAAAATACAATCAAACAGGTAGAGGTCTTTAAAGAGGAAAAATATAAATCCGTTAAAGATTTACAGAAAATACACTTAAACAGGTAAAGGAATTAAATAAAGCATACAGGACCTGAAAGTAGAAATAGAAGCAATAAAGAAAACACAAAGTGAGGGAATCCTGGAGATGGAAAACCTAGAAAAGAGAATGGGAACAACAGACATGAGCATCACCAACAGGATGGGTACAGGAGATGGAAGAGACACTCTCAGGTATAGAAGTCACAATAGAAGAAAATGATATACCAGTCAAAGAAAATAGTAAATCTAAAAAATTCCTGGCAAAAAAAATCCAGGAAATCTGGGATACTGTGAAAAGACCTATCCTAAGAATAATGGTAATAAAAGATAAAGAATCCCAGCTCCAAAGGCCAGAAACAATTTTCAACCAAATTGTAGAAGAAAACTTTCACAATCTAAAAAAAGAGATACCTATAAATATACAAGAAGCTTACAGAACACCAAGTAGACTAGAAAAGAAAATCCTTCCACCACACAACAAATAAAACACAAGTCTACAAAACAAAGAAAGAATAGGAAAAGCAGCAAGGAAAAAAACGCAGGTAAAATGCTGAGGCAGACCTATCAAAATTACACCCAACTTGTCAACACAGACTCGAAAAGCTAGATGGGCCTGGACAGATATCTTTCAAACTCTAAAAAAAAAATCACAGATGCCAACCTAAACCACTATACCCAGCAAAACTCTCAATCACCATAGATGGAAAAAAACAGGTATTTAAAGACAAATACAAATTCAAAAAACATCTATCGAAACACAAATTCAGCCGTACAAAAAATACTAGAGGGAAAACTTCAATCCAAAAAGGATAACTACATCCCAGAAAACACAGGAAATAATTTCATGACAGAAAAAAAGGGAGGAGGTACACTCATGCTCTCTCCCTCTCTCTCTCTCTCTCTCTCTCTCTCTCTCTCTCTCTCTCTCTCTCTCTCTCTCTCTCTCTCTCTCTCACCACAAACATCAAAATAACATGAAAAAACAAATTGGCTAACAAAGTGGATGTGAAAACAGGATCCATTACTCTGCGACCTCAGCAATAAAGATAAACATTAACCTCAGAGTAAAGAGCTGGAAAAAAGTTTCCAAGCAAACAGACCCAAGAAGCAAGCTGGACTAGTCATCCTAATATCTAATAAAACTATATATTAGATAATAAAACATAAATAAAATAATAATATAAATATATAATTTGATTGTATATAAAATATATAAAAATATATAATATATAATAAAATAAAAAGAATAAAATAAAATTTAAAAATCAACCAAAGTTAATCAAAGAGAAAGGAAGAATACTTCATCAAAGAAAAAATTTTACCAAGATGATATCTCAATTCTGAATATCTATGCCCCAAACACAAGGGCACCTACGTTTGTAAAAGAAACATTGCCGAAGTTTAAATTGCACAACGAAAACAACATAATGGGAGACTTCAACATCCCACTTTAACCAATTGACAGGCCATCCAGACAAAAACTAACAGAGAAATAATAAAACAAATGTACACTATGAATGAAATGGACCTAACAGACATCTATAGAATATTTCACCCAAACACAAAAGAATATACCTTCTTCTCACCACCTCATGGATCCTTTTCCAAAATTGACCACATAGTCAGTCACAAAGCAAGTCTCAACAGAAAAAGAAAAACTGAAATAACACCTTGTACCTTATCAGACCATCATGGATTAAAGCTAAACTTCAACAACAGAAAAGCCAGAAAGCCTACACACTCATGGAAACTGACAACTCTCTACTTCATGATCTCTGTCAGGGAAGAAATAAAAGCCTTTCTAGAATTCAATGAAAATGAAAGAACAACATATCCAAATTTACCGGAAACAGTGAATGCAGTGTTAAGAGGAAATTTCATAATATTAAGTGCCTCCAAAAAAGAAATTAGAGAGTTCTCAATACCAGCAATTTAATGCTGGTACATGAATGCTCTAGAAACAGAACAAAGGAGGAGGAGGAAGAGGAGGAGGAGGAGGAGGAGGAGGAGGAAGAGGAGGAGGAGGAAGAGGAAGAGGAGGAGGAGGGAGGGGGGAGGAAGAGGAGGAGGGGGGAGGAGGAGGAGGAGGAGAAATAGAGGCAGCAGCAGCAGCAAGCACACCCAGAAGGCAGGAAAAAATCAAAGTTGGGGCTAGAATCAATCAGTTAGAAACAAAAGAACACAAAAAATCAATGAAACCAAAAACTGGTTCTTTGAAAAAAAAATCAGTGAGCTAGCCAAACCCATAGCCAAAAGAGACAATATCCAAATAAACAAAAGCAGAAGTGAAAGGGGAAGCATAACAACAAACACTGAGGAAATTCAAAGAATCACTAAGTCTTACTTCAAAAGCCTGTGTTCCACAAAAATTGGAAAGTGTTAATGAAATGGACAATTTTCTACACAGATGCTACTTACCAAAGTTAAATCAAGATCAGTTAAATTATTTAAAAAGCCCTATAACCCCTAAAGAAATAGAAGCAGTCCATTAAAAGGCTCATGAACCAACAAATGGGAAAAAAGCCCAGGGCCAGATTGTTTTAGGGCAGAATTCTACCATACTTTCAAACTAGAGCTAGTACAATACTCCTCAAACTATTTCACAAAATAGAAACAAAAGGAACACTGCCAAACTCATTCTGTGAAACCACAGTCACTCTGATACCTCAACCACTCAAAGACTAAACAAAGATAAAGAACGTCAGACCAATTTCTCTATTAACACTGATGCAAAAATACTCAATAAAATACTCTCAAACCAAATCCAGGAACACATCAAAAACATAATCCATCAAGATAAAATATGCTTCATCACATGGATGAAGTGATGGTTCAATATATGGAAATCATCAATTTAATCCACTATATAAACAAACTAAAAGAAAAAAATCACATGATCATCTCATTAGATGTTGAAAAAGCCTTCAACAAAATCCAACACTGCTTCACTTCATATTAAAAGTATTAGAGACATCAAGGATAAAAGGCACATACCTAAACATAATCGAAGCAATATACAGTGAGGCAATAGCCATAATCAAGCTAAATGGAGAAAAGCTTGAATTAATTCCACTAAAATGAGAGATAAGACAAAGCTGCCCACTCTCTCCTCTTCAACATAGTACTTGAAGTTCTAACCAGACCAATAAGACAACTAAAGGAGAACAAGGAGATACAAATCATAAAAGAAGTCAAAATATCATTATTCCCAGATGATATGATAGTATACATAAGTGATCCCAAAAATTCCACCACCAACAGCAAACCAACAGCAAACAGCAAACTAATTGGAAAGAAACTTGAAGCAACCCCACTAAAATCAGGGGCAAAACAAGGATGCCCACTCTCTATTTGGTATAGTACTCGAAGTTCTAGCTAGAGCAATTAGACAACAAAATATTAAAGGGATACAACTTGACAAAGAAGTGAAGATATAACTATTTGTAGATGATATTATAGTATACATAAGCAACCTTCAAAATTCCACCAGAGAACAACTTCAGGAAAGTGGCTGGATATAAAATTAACTCAAACAAATCAGTAAACTTCCTTTATATAAATGAAAAACAGGCTGAGAAATAAATTAGGGAAACAACACCTTTCACAATAGTCACAAATAATATAAAATACCTTGGTATAACTCTAATCAAGCAAGTAAAAGATCTATATGACAAGAACTTCAAGCCCCTGAAGAATAAAACTGAAGAAGATAAGAGAAGATAGAAAATCTCCCATGCTCATGGGTTACTAGGATTAACACAGTGAAAATGGCTTTTGGTAAGATGGCCATTTTCAATGCAATCCCCATCAAAATTCCAACACAATTTGAAAGAGAAATTTTCAATATCATATGGGGAAATAAAAACCCCAGAATAGCCAAAACAATCCCAAACAATAAAAGAACTTCTGGGGGAAATCACCATCCCTGACCTCAAGCCATACTACAGAGCAATAGTGATAAAACTATTTTTGCATGGTATTGGTACAGAAACAGACACTTTGATCAATGGAATCAAACTGAAGACCCACATATAAAACCACATGTCTATGGAAACTTGATATTTGATAAAAAAGCGAGAACCATACTATGGAAAAATAAAAGCATCTTCAATAAATTGTGCTGGTCTAACTGGATGTCTACATGTAGAAAAATGAAAATAGATCGTATTTATCACCATGCACAAAATGCAAGTCCAAGAACCTCAACATAAAACTGAATACACTGAATCTCATAGAAGAAAGAGTAGAAAATCCCCTTGAATGCATTGGTACAGAAGACAATTTCCAGAAAAGAACATCAAGGGCTCTGATTCAAAGATCAACAATTGGTAAATGGGGCACTGTGAAATGGTTTGCCATGCTTCTGTAAGGCAAAGGATGCAGTCAATAGGACAAAACGACATCCTACAGACTGGGAAAGGATCTTCACCAACCCTACACTGGACAGAGGGCTAATATCCAAAATTTTTAGTGAACTCAAGAATTTAAGTACCATCAACCCAAATAACCCAATTTAAAAATGGGGAACAGCTCTAAATAGAGAATTCTCAACAGAGCAATCTTGAATGGCCAAGAAGCACCTAAATAAATATTCAAAGCCTTTACTCATCAGGGAAATGCAAATCAAAACATCTAAGATTCCATCTTACACCAGTCAGAAAAGCAATGAACACTCCCCCATTGCTGGTGGGATGGCAAACTTCCAAACCACTTTGGAAATCATTCGGCAGTTTGTCAGAAAACTGGGAAGAGTTCTACCTCAAGACCCAGCTATAGACCTCTCCTAGGCATATATGCAAAAGATGTTCCACAAGCCCACAAAGACACTTGTTCATATTCATAGTATCTTCTTTCATGATAGCCAGAAACCGGTAACAATGTGCATGTCCTTCAACTGAAGAATAAGATAAAGAAAGAGAAAATATGGTATATCTATACAATGGAATACGAATCAGCTATTAAGGGCAAAGACATCATAAATTTTGGAGGCAAATGGATGGATATTGAGAATATTATCCTGAGTAAGGTAACCCAGTCCCAAAGACTATGTACTCAACTTAAAAGTAGATATCAGCCATAAAATACAGGATACCCATGCTACACTCCACAGACTCAAAGAAGCTAAACAAGAAGGCTTGAATCTCACTTAGAAGGGAGAATAAAATAGCCATAAGAGGCAGATGAAAGGAGGGAACTGGGTGGGAGAGGGGATGGGAAGAGGAATAGGGAGGTGGTTCTAGATGAGATGTGGGGAAGAACAGGAAGGGTGGCTAGATCTGCAGCTTACTGGGATGAGGAGATAGGGGGGCATCTCCAAGAAGAGACAGAGACCTGGGATGGGGGAGGTGTCCAAGAATCAGTGAGGGTGTCCTTGGCTGTGTGGGGAATATAGAACCTGTGGAAGCCAATTCCTGTAGCCAGACACAAACCCCAGTGGAAGGATGTGGACACCAACCCATCCACCAAACTTTTGACCCAATGTTTATCCTATCTACAGGAGATGAATGGACAGGAGATGGAACAGAGACTGAGGGAGAAGCCAACCAATGACTGGCCCAGGTTTGGACCCATCCCATGGGCAAGTACCAATCCCTAACACTGTTAATGATACTCTGTCATACTTTCAGACAGGAGTCTGGCATAGCTGTCCACTGAGAGACTGCACCCAGCAGCTGACTCAGACAGATATACACACCCACAGTCAAACATTAGATGGAGCTCAGGGATTCTTATGGAAGAGTAGGAGGAAGGATTAAGGGCCCCTAAAGGGATAGCAACTCCACATGAAGTCCAGCAGAGTCAACTAACTTGGACCCTTCAGAGACTGAACCATCAACCAAACATACAAAGGCTGGGCCACAGTCCCAGCTTGTTTCATCTTTTATACAAGGTAAATAAAGTTAAGCACATTTTGCAGAAGGAAAAAGCCTTCATGCCTTTGCTCTCTTGGACATTTACTCTAAATTGTTGAGCCACATATAGTAACTTTCATGCTGCTTCCTCATAACTGACTGACTATGATGGTAATGCTCCCACAACGGTTTATAGTTACACTGAGGTGTACTGGTTGTATACTGGTTATAATCATTGTTCTAAAGAGTTATTAAAGAGGTTTCCAAGGCCCTTAACCCAACTTGAGCCTTATTATCACCCCTATAAACTGAGTAAATCAAGACTATGTTTATAATGATTTAACACTATGCTTACATCAAATATAAAACCTGTTATAAAGAAGTGTACATACAGTAAATGTGTGTTCTGCTGATCTGTCCTAGCAGTAATATTTTCTCAGAAAGAAAAATTATTATATACATTGCAAATCAAAGTGCTTCCAAAAACCGGAGTACAATGATGTAGAGAAGGCAATGCAGTGCTGCTATCTCTAACTTACATGTAACTTAGTTGAAAAGCCTTGAGCAAGTCAGTCATCTGTTACCCCATATGTAGCAAATTAATAAATTTCAGTTAACCAAAAATGATAAGGAAATTTATGGCATAATTTTCTTCATTCATTATTTAAACTACAGAAAAATGGTGGTTGACTTATATGAGTTTTATAACTGAGAGTTTGTAAGCTTATGTCCAAAGTTTAAAATAAATGGTATTTTCACAAAAAAAGAAGAAGAAGAAGAAGAAGAAGAAGAAGAAGAAGAAGAAGAAGAAGAAGAAGAAGAAGAAGAAGAAGAAGAAGAAGAAGAAGAAGAAGAAGAAGTTACTCAGTTACTCTAACCTAGGGGATAGTCAGGCATCCTTCAGTAAGATGCTTCTTTCTATTTTAAACATTAAATATAAAAATATTTTAGTGGCTAACACGGTGGTTCGTGCCTTTAATCCCAGATTTTGAGAGGCAGGGGCAGGTGGGTGAATCTCTTTGAGTTTGAGACCAGCCTGGTCTACATGGAAAGGTCTAGACCAGCCAGAGTTACATAGTAAGAGCCTGTGGGGGGTAGGGGTTGTACTCAACTAAATCTTTGTCATAGGAACAAAAATCATGTGGTACATATTCTCCAAAACTTACGCTTATTCTGCAGAACTATACACAGCTCATACCTTTCAACAATGGCTACTGAACCAGAGAAATTGAAACATATTACTTGATATGGAGCAGGTCCCCCAGAATTACTGAGGGCCTGGTGTTTTGCTTCAGAACCACATGCAGAGAAGTGATTAGGGATTTGCATTCTCTCAACCTCTTCCCCACGCCATTCCAAACTGTGAATCTATAGTATCTCATTACTCATTGATCTTCTCTGTGCTGTCAGTCATGGTGCTCACTGTCTATTATTATTACTGATCTCCTTTGTCATTGTCCGTTTAGCCACAGACTGCTTTATTGCTACCCAGCATATCTTTTCTCTTCATCACTTTCCTTCGGTGTCCTTCTCTTCTCAGCTAGCAAACAAAGGTGGTCCACTTCACAGGCACAGTCAGCCAATCAATATACCTTTTTCCTTTCAATTAAAGAAGAAAACAACAAAGCAAAACAGAGATCTTTGGTTTCTTTGAGCTGTTCTCATCATAATGTGACACTGAAAGTTTTGTTCACTATACAAAGGAGACTTTAGAGTTCTGTTTTTGTTTTTGTTTAATTTCTAAGTATGGGGTAGAGATACCTAGCCTACAGTCATTCAAGAGCTTTTACTATTATAGAACTTTAAGGTTAAAAAGCAAGAAAACACAAGGTGTTTGCCATCTTAAAAGGCAACCCAATACTTTAAAATATCACAAATAAATCTTTAGAAGTTTTACTGAAATCAGGTGTTAAATTAACAAGCTTGAGACATAACTGAGTGCTACAGCACTTCTCCAGGATGCATAAGCCCATGGTTCAATCCCTAGTATGACACACAACCCAAAGAGCTGGGACTGGTTGCCACCTCTGTGAGCTGGGACTAGTTGCCACCTCTGTAAGCCTACTTAATCTTACTGTGTGCGTGTATGTGGCAGAAGCATCGTGAGTTTGAAGCCAGACTAGACTACAAAGACTATTTCAAAAACTCTGAAGTAGATATGTCAGTAACCAAAAAGCACAGTAAAAAGTATCTAACATTACTACTAGTATAGGACTGTGAACCAAAACCACAGTCCTACAGTTATGAGTATGGCAATTAATTTTTTTTAAGCTTTCATGAAGATGTGGACAAATATTCACAACACTGTAGGGAAATTAGAACCCTGTGCATGGCTAGTGAGAAAGAAAAAGTGGATAGTCAATGTGGTACACAGTATGGCAATTCCTTAAAAACTTAGACATGGAATCCCGTTAGTCAGCTTTCTGTTACTATAACAAACACTAAGGTAGTCAGCATATAAAGAGAAAAGGTTCACATCAGCCCACAATTTTAGAGGGTTCAGTACATCTTTAGTTAGCCCTATTGCTTGTGTACTTGTGGAAGGGAGCACACTATGGTGGGAGCAGAAAGGAGCACATGGCAAAGCAAAGGGCTCACTTCTAGCCAAGAAGCAGAAACAAAGGGAGGAGGTAGGGGCTAAGGTCCCACTACCCTCTTCAAGAGCATGCCTTCAATGATGAAAACCTCCAAGCAGAATCTGTTACTTCCCATAGCACTTCTCTGAGGATCCAACCTTAAAAGATGAACATTCAAGATGTAAACTATTCTAAATTTTCATTTAATTAGCTTCATTTAAGGATATATAACCAGAAGAAATGAAAGGCAAACATGTTTATGCACACAGCAGCATCATTACAGTAATAACCAAAAAAAAAAGTAAAAGCAACTCAAGTATCCACAGATAAACAAATACATAAAACTGATTCATTTATACAGTGATTATTATATTCAGCTTCTAAAGGAAGGACATTCTGACATATGCAATAACATAGCTGAAACTTGGGGGCATTGTCCTAAGTTAAACAAGCCAGTCACAAAAGGACAAATGCTGTATGAGTGCACTCATATGATATGTCCACAGTAGTCAGAGTCACAGACACAGAAAGAAGCTCCATTGTTGCCAGGGGCTGAAGAGAGTTAGCAATAAGGAGGTAGTATTTAATAAGTATAGAATTCATCCAGGAAAAATGAAAAAGTACTGAAGACAGACAGCAATGATAGTTATTCAACAACATGAACATCATTTGTATTACTAAACTGAATACCTGAAATTGTTGTTGTTGTTGTCTTTCAAGACTGAGTTCCTCTGTTGTAACAAAGGACTATCTTGGAACTCATTTTGTAGACTAGGCTGGTGTCAAACTCACAGAGATCCTCCTGCCTATGCTGCCCAAGTAAAATATTTTGTTAGGTGCATTTTACTATAATGATAAAGAAAATGAAAAGTAAAATTGGTACAGAGGAGAGACGTATTCACTAAATACTGACACTATTGGGCAAATCCAATCTAACAAAAACAAAAGGCAACATACATTACATTAACTGACTAAACCTTGCTCTTTGTTGAGCATGGAAGTACCTTTACATGTGGACTGACCCTAGATTCTCCTCCCAAAGCTAAGTTGGTGATCAATAAATACAATCTATCATAAACATAACAAGTCACTAAATATTCATTCTCCAGAATATTAAGCCCTATATCTTTGTTATTCGAAGTGGTAACAAATGTGTTTCAACCTTGGGGCCTTTGAACTCACCTAAACCACATCCCCCCATAACTGTAGAGTCCAGTTTCTCACTTAATTTGGCTCTGTACTCAACAGACCCTTCTCCCCTCCACTTGCTTCATTTTTCCTCACGAACCTTCTCACTACTGTTTACTTGTAATCCTCTGCCTGCGGATTGATCTCCACCCACTGGAGTAAAAGCACCAGCAGCCCACGACGTTCTGTATTGTTCACTACTCTCTTCTCTGAACACAGCACACTACCTGACGTACGGTCGGTGGCTGGTCAATACTGCTAGATGAATGACTAGATCGATGCTCGAAGCTTTATAAATTCTATTTTCCTCCTGGCCTGAATACTGTTCTACCATGTAGAAGTGCAGCTGTAGTCGAGGCCAAAAAGCGATTCCAGCCAGCCCTTCAGTTCTCATCCCTTTGACAGTTTAAGGGACCAGAATCCTAAGTCAGAAGTAGGAATGCTTACAAAACGCACCATACCAGCACTGACAATGAAACCCGAATTTAGCCCGCTCTGACTTAGTCTGAGAATGAAAAGGGGTCTCTGTCACTCACAAGAAAGGAAAAAGAATAAGGAAAAACAGAATACTTTGACAGTTCTTTAAGACAAAACCAAACCATGAACTTTAAGAGCACCACCGCAATGGACCTATTTCAAATCAATAAAAGCAAGGCAGTAACTGGTCCAGACCACAGAACTTTCTCAGTACAGCTTTTTGGAGAATTTGGGGAAAATGGACAGTACGATTGGTCTTTTAAATGTAATCCAAACACTCTTAGATAGAAGTTACTTGACTCCAAAGACAGACACTTTGAGAAAACAAGAAGCACGTGTTGTGATCTGCTTCTGAACGTAAGTAACTTTCAGAAGAATATATACATCCTCACATGATACAAGTTTTTGAGGGCATTTTATAAGTACACTTCAATGTTTGCTATTAATGTATGCCACAGCTTCAGTGGTTGACACTCTTTGTATGAAAACGAACAACTAAAAGCAACTTCAACCAGACAACTGCACTTCAGTAAGTGGAGGGTCTCTTCCTCCTATCTAAGTAATCTGGCGAAAACCAGAGCCTCAGGGACTCAGACACAGGCTAGCCACCCCAGGTCACACGTGTTCCTTCCGCCTGAAGAGAAGACAAGGCAGGTGAGGCAGCCCTTTTGCAAGATCTTGCACAGAAGTGAGAGAAGTGACCCAGAGACGACTCGTGGCTTCTGACAGTCAGGACTCCGGCGCCAGCATCCCGCCCGAGTCCCAGCCAGGCCAGCCCCTCCAGGGTCTCGCCCCTGCGGCGGATCGCAGAGGTGGCCAGCACAGTCCTACCTGAGCTCTGTCCCCAGCTGCAAGGCTGAGAGGGTAGGCGAAAGGAGGCGTGGCCTTCCAGATCTCTGCACGAACTCCCTCGCGTCCCTGCTCCGACTTTTTCGCTCAAGATCCGCGCCCCACCAAGTTCGAGTTGCACTTCCGGGGTCTGCAGGGGATTGAAACGTCATTACGCATGCGACGGCCGCGGCGCAAAGAACCCGGAAGTGGGCGGGGCGGGCCTCTAAATCTGTTCCTGAGGCTCTGGGAGAGGGAAGTGTGGTGCATTATTTTGGACTGTCCTTGTATGCTGCTCTATTCTAGGCTATCTTAAAGCCTCGTTTTAGAAGAGGAATTTTTTTATTAGATGTTTTCTTTATTTACATGTCATACAATATATCCTTTCCCAATATATCCTTTTTTTTCCCCTCCAAAAAAAAAGAAAAAGAAAATTAAAATAGAATAAAAAAAAAAAACTGTTCCCTCCTCCCTCCCCCTGCTCACCACACCACCCTCTCCTGCTTACTGGCCCTGGCACACTGGGGCATAGAACCTTCATAGGGCCAAGGTCCTCTCCTCCCATTAATGACCAACTTGGCCATCCTCTGCTATACATATGCTGCTGGAGCCATTAGTCCCACTCTTTGGTTGGTAGTTTAGTCCCTGGGAGCTCTGAGGGTACTAGTTAGTTCATATTGTTGTTTGTCCTAAGGGGCTGCAAGGCCTTCAGCTCCTTGAATCCTTTCTCTAGCTCCTTCATTGGAGCTGTACTCAGTCCAATGGATGGTTGTGAGCCTCTACTTTTGTATAAGTTGGGTACTGTCAGAGCCTCTCAGGAGACAGCTATATCAGGCTCCTGTCATCCAGCACTTGTTGGCATCCACAATAGTGTCTGGATTTGATGATTGAATATAGGAAGGTTTCCCAGGTGGAGCAGTCTCTGAATTGTCCTTCCTTTAGTCTCTGCTCCATAATTAGTCTCTACAACTCCTTCAATGGGTATTTTGTTCCTCCTTTTAATAAGGAACGAAGTATCCACACTTTGATCTTCCTTCTTCTTGAGTTTCTTATGGTTTGTGGTTTGTACTTTGTGTATTCCAATCTTCTGGGCTAATATCCACTTATCAGAGAATGCATACCATGTGTGTTCTTTTATGACTGGATTACCTCACTCAGAATGATATTCTCCAGATCCAACCATTTCCCTAAGAATTTCATAAATTCATTGTTTTTAATAGCTGAGTAGTAGAGGGCTAATATCCAATATATACAAAGAACTCAAGAAGTTAGACTCCAGAGAACCAAAAAACCCTATTAAAAATGGAGTACAAAGCTAAACAAAGAATTCTCAACTGACAAATACCAAATGGCTGAGAAGCACCTAAAGAAATATTCAACATCCTTAGTCATCAGGGAAATGCAAATCAAAACAACCTTGAGATTGCACCTCACACCAGTCAGAATGGCTAAGATCAAAAACTCAGGTGACAGCAGATGTTGGAGAGGTTGTGGAGAAAGAGGAACACTCCTTCATTGCTGGTGGGATTGCAAGCTCGTACAATCACTCTGGAAATCAGTTTGGCAGTTCCTCTGGAAATTGGACATAGTACTACCAGAGGACCCAGCTATACCATTCCTGGGCATATACCCAAAAGATGCTCCAACATGTAATAAGGACACATCCTCCACTATAGTCATAGCAACCTTATTTATAATAGCCAGAAACTGAAACAGCCCAGATGTCCCTCAACAGAGGAATGGATAGAAGATGAATTTCTATATTCTCTGTGATGCTGGCCTTAAGCAAATCCCAACTTCTGTCAATGGTTCATGTGACTTCACCCTGCCCATGATATTCAAGTTGAGACTGGAGGCCTATGTTTGAAAGATTGTATTTATCATAAAATTAAGACAGGAAGTTAACCCTAATATCCTAATGAGAGCTGACTCAAATGTGATATTGGTGTTCTGCTTATCCAAAATAGGTCTAAAAGATTCTTCTTTTTAAAGTAGAATAGAGGTGAACAGTAGACACAAATGATTTTAATATTTTATATGGTATTCTGATGTTTTTTTGTTGTTGTTGTTTTTAATTCCAAAACCATTATTTTGCCAATTAAGGCCAAAGCATGTACTGGAGACACAAAGCTATGGCTGACCCCTCAGGTAACTTTGAGGGAAGGCTTGTAGCTAGCAAACCTATATTTGTAATATTATCAGAGAAATTCCAAAATTCTTAAAAGTTTATTGTACCTCACTTCCATATTTTGTACCTCTTGATCTCAACACCTGCTTCCTTCAGAACAAAGAGCACTGTGATTTATTGGCAGTGTGCTTTTACCCACTAAAATATCAACCAGATAAAAACAATGACTTTATCTTGTCTTTTAAGGTATCCTCAACCAGGACAAGATGCCTGTCACAAAATGAACAATAAACATCATTTGAATAAATTAATATCTATTTATTGCAATATTTAGAGAAACTTAGTGGAAGCCATGGAGGAGGTAAGGATATGGGTAGAGAAAAATGTAACAGTATAAATGAATGTTCTTGAGGAAAAACAGAACTTACTGAAACAAGCCAAGAATGCCTGGGTGGAGCCCATAACATTATAAGACCATTAGGGTTTCATTTCAGGCTACAGCTCAAGTGGCTTGTAGGGTAGAACTTACAACTGAAGAAAAGCTTTGTATACAAAACACAATTTGAATTTTGTGTTTCATATGGGTTTTTTTTAAATCATGAAAAGCAACATAACATATTTTCATTTTGGTAGAGTGATCAAAATAAACAAGCTCATTAAAAATAAACCTGAGGGGGCTCAAGGGAGAGTTCACCTGTTAAGAGCACTGGCTGTTCTTCCTGAGAACCTAGGCTGGGCTCAACAAATGCCTACAACTTCAGTTCCAAAGAATCCGATGCCCTCTGGCCTCTAGTGGCCGGTATACACAACTGGCTTACATAAGCTCACACGGGCACGCACAAATACACACAAAAATCTAAAATCAAGATTAACCTTGTATAAATGGATAATCCTTGTCTAACCATGAGAAAAAAAATGGACAAAATACATAACTACTGCTTCTTCAGTCAACGTCACAATAAAGCATGCATTGAAACTATTAAAAACTAAGAGTAGAGAAATGAAGTAGAAACTTAAGGGTTCTTTGGAAAGTAAGCTCTGTTGGTGTTTTGCTAGGACAAAACACATGTTTTCCTGAAGTGGACACAGTTGAAAAGCTAAGGCAAACTTGTGAAGGAACAGTTCACCGAAACAGGCACAGGATAAAGCAAAGCAAGCATGTGAAAGGACATGTGATGAGGGATTCTCTGCTAATTATATGCATGTATATAATTCCTGCCACTTCCACTGATTGGTAGAGTGATGTCAGCTGAGACAGACAAATGTGTTGAGGCTAGACCCATGGAGAACATGTGATGTTTGAAGGGAGTATAAACATAACTCAATGGACAGTGATAGAGGCTGCACTAGGCTTGCTTACAGAGAGACATAGCCAAGAACTTCTCCTGACATCCCTCCTAGTGGCTCCTGCTGACTTGTACTGAGGGAGAGACCTGGTTGTCTCCTCTAGGTAGTGCCACTGCTATTGATTCCTGTTTGCTGTCCTGACTCTTCTGAACTGGACTGCTGGTGTATCCATGAACTGTTTGTGAGCTGAGAGGATTGAGTTGCAGCTGTGGACTCCTGTGAATTGAACTACTGATTTCCAGACTAACAAAAGTGGGAGTTGCTCCAAAGAACCATTTCTAAAAAACTCCACTTCCCCATATCCTTTCTTTTCCACTACCTCTGGTGGGTGGTGGGCTACAGGGGATGTTAAAATGTTTAAGAACCATCATTAATAATAGGATTTGATTCAGTATATCTGATTTTATGTTGAGGTCCTTGATCCACCTGAACTTGAGATTTATGCATGGTGATCTATATAGATCTATGTTCATTCTTCCATTTATTCCATACATTCCAGTTATTTAAGATGCTTGCTTTTTCCACCATATGTTTATGGCTTCTTTGTCAAATATCAAGTGTCTGTGTGTGTGTGTGTGTGTTTGTGTGTGTGTGTGTGTGCTTATTTCTGTGCCTTCAATTCTACTCCACTGATTGACCTGTCTGTCTCTGTACCAATACCATCACAATAGTGTCTTTACCACTATTGCTTTGTAGTACAGCTTGAGATCAGGAATGGTGATTCCCTATAAGATCTTTTATTGTTGAGAAATGTTTTGGCTATCCTGGAGTTTTTGTTTTTCCATGTGAAGTTGAGAATTGTTCTTTCCATGTCTGTGAAGAATGGTATTGAAATTTTGATGGGAATTGCATTAAATCTGTAGATTGCTTTTGGTAGGACTGTTATTTTCACTATGTTAATCCTACTAATCCATGAGCATGGGAGATCTTTCCATCTTCTAAAGACTTCTTTGATTACCTTCTTAAGGGATATGAAGTTCTTATCATATAGATTTTTCACTTGTTTGGTAAGATATTTTATTCTGTTTATGGTTATTGTGTAGAGTGTTGTGTCCAAAATTTCTTTCTCAGCATGTTTACTATTTGTATAAAGGAAAGCCACTGATATGTTTGAGTTAATTTTATATCCTGCCACCTTGTTGAAGTTGTTTATCAGATGTAGGAGTTGTCTGGTAGAATTTTGGGTAGAATAAGTAGAATTTTCTGGTAGAATAAGTTGCTTATGAATACTATCATATCATCTGCAAATAGTGATACTTTGACTTCTTCCTTTCCAATTTGTATCCCCTTTATCTCCTTTTATTGTCTAATTGCTCTAGCTAGAACTTCGAATACTGTATTGAATAGTTAGGGAAAGCATGGGCAATGTTTTCTTGCCCCTGATTTTAGTGGTATTGCTTCTAGTTTCTCTTCATTTAATTTGATGTCCGCTGTTAGTTTGCTGTATATTGCTTTTAATATGTTTAGCTATGTGCTATGAATTCCTGATCTCTTCAAGACTATTAACATGAAGGGGTGTTGTGTTTTGTTGAAGGCTTTTCTAGCATCCATGCAAAAGGTATTTAACCTCAGGCCCGCCCTGAGAAGTGGGGTATGGTTTTACTCATCCACTTTCCATCCTGACAATAAATACCTTAAAACTATGGACTGCCTCTTTTCATTGGGATCTGCTGTGGAGAGCCAAGGAGGCTTTTACCTATAGAGCCATACTCCCAGCCAAGGCCACCACCCAGCCCAAGCAGAATTCTTTCTGCAGGACTAGCCAGAGCTCCCCTCTTTTTGCCCCTGTGGCCCCCCCACTCCATTCTCAGCTCTTCCACAGCACACAGTGGCTCCTGGGTGTCTGAGAACCAGATGGTCCCAGCCTCCTTGCAGGCCTGGGGTTCCCTGAACCAGACTGCACTTCCCCAGCCCCAGAGCAGTGTCCTGTGGCTTCCCTACAGCCCAACACATGCCCTGCCACAGAGTGCCACCACCAAAACTTCTAAAGTCCCACCCCCCTGAGCAGCCTAGCCCTGTGGTGGAACAGACCAACAATCCTACATGAAATAAAGGGCTAATATCCAAAATACATAACGAACTCAAGAAGTTAACCTTCAAGAAACCAGATAACCCAATTAAAAATGGAGTAGAGGGGAAGGAGAAAAGTGGAATAGGACAGGGGTTGGGGACAGGAGAGAAGCCCAGAGGAGAAGGAGAATGAAAGGAAATATGCATCCTCAAGGGATGGGAGGTGAGGGCGGGGGAGGGGGGGCTAGAATGTACCAGAGACCCAGGAAGTGAGAGACTCTCGGGACTCAATGGGGATGACCTTAGCCAAAATGCCCAACAATGAGGACAGGGAACTCAAAGAGTCTACCTCCAGTAAATAGGCAGGGCCTTGAGTGGAGGAATGGATGGGGTTACCAACCCTCAGTCAAATTTCTGGCCCAGAATTGTTCCTATCTGAAAGAACTGCAGGGATAAAAATGGAGAAGAGACTGAAGGAGAGGCAGTCGAATTACCAGCCTAACTCAGAATTCATCTCATGGGGTTGTGGGGTACCAAGGTCTGGCACTATTACTGATTCTATGATGGGCTTACAGACAGAAGCCTGGCATGAAGGTCCTCTGAGAGACCCTACCAGCAGCTGACTGAGAAAGAGCAAATACTTATACTGAAGTTGAAGACCCCTGTAGCTGAATTAGGGGAAGGATTGAAGAAGCTGAAGGGGAAGATGACCCCATAGGAAGACCAGCAGTCTTAACTAACCCAGATCCTGGAGAACTCCCAACCAGGCAGTGTACATGGGCTAGTCTGAAGCCCCTGGCACATATAACTGCCTGGTCTGGCCTCAGTGGGAGAAGATGTGCCTAATCATTGAGATACCTGTGACCCCAAGGAAGGGGGTGGCCTGCTTTGGGGAAGAGCACCCTCTTGGAGGCAAGGGGGAGGAAGAATGTGATGAGCAACAGTGGAAAGGGGGACCAGGAGGAAGAGTATAGGCTGGAATGTAAATAAATAAAATAATAAAAAAATAGGTTTTGAAAAAATTAAAGTTACAGTCAAATGATGCTTTCAATACAGTATCTTAGAAAAAGTGAATGGGAAAAACAGTGAAATTTGGATAAAAGTATAAAGGATTTTTTTTAATAATAATGTTTTAATTTGTATACCTTTTGGGAAGCCAGATACAACTTTCTTTCCCCACAACTCTTTTGTGCTTTGAGATGCAACATGTATGTATAAAGAACAAAGAAAGGAGATATACTCCTTTCCGGCTAACAGCTGGTTTGTTTCTGATCTCTGAAGTGACTAAAGAAATATCATTATAGCCAGGCAGTTGTGGTGCACACCTTTAATCCCAGCACTTGGGAGGCAGAGGCAGGCAGATTTCTGAGTTCGAGGCCAGCCTGGTCTACAGAGTGAGTTCCAGGACAGCCTGTGCTATACAGAGAAACCCTGTTTCTATAAAACCAATAATAATAATGATAATAATAATAATAATAATAACATTATACAGTATTTGACATTTCTTCCTTCTATTCCAGGGATCTATTATCATGTTCTTAGGCAACTGCACACTTCACAGCAAAAGACTTCAATGACTCACAGCAAAGAGATGTGTACCGGGATGTCATCAAATTGCAAATTTTCATTTAAGCTACAAATAATATTAAATCTATTTGCCATAAATAAAACCCAGCTCTAATATTTTTACAACTCAGATAAATTCATCAAGGAAAACATTCCTTGAGAAATTTAAGGGGAGAATTTTTTATACTATAACCAATGCTATTGGAGTGAAGTCTCATCTCTGTCTTTAGTTTGAAAATCAGTTAACTTTCCTGCCATTGACCATGATTGAATAGGTACATGCAAATTATGGCAAAGTAATTAGAGGTTCTGGCTTCTAAGTTCAGTTTGTATTAAAAACTCAAAATTAGTGTTATCAAGAAAAAAACCTCATTTCATGAAATACCCTTCCTAAGCCCACAAGTGAATTCAGGTGTCAGGACAAAATCACAATCTGGTCATGAGCCTCTCTCCATTGACTTTACTGAGGAAAAAATACATAAAACCTTTAGGTTTACTTGTTTTTGGTTGACTTGAAGATCATTCACTTGTGAATTGCGGGCATAGCTCAGTGTTAGAACACCTTCCTAGCATGCATGTCCTCTGCATTTAACCCCTTAGAAGTACTATAAAAATTAAATAATTAATAATAATTTTAAATCATCATCATCATTTTCAACATCATCTTGTTTAATACCACTTATTTGGAAGGTCACACAGTTATTCAATACATTATTAGTTTCTCACAACCTTTGTTGCAAATACCCCACCCCCACCCCTGCCATCTGGATTAAAAACATTTGCTTGTGGAACTTTTTTAAGAACTTGAAGGCCATTTTTGCTAGCCAACAATGGGTAAATTGAAGATAATGAAAGACTCCTCATCTTTGTCTTCATATTGTATTATATAGCCTTATTTATCTTAACCTTTGGGTCAAGTTCTACTTGTCTCTGTATACACCCTTGTTAATCATTTCAAAAATGGTCTATTTACAGCTCAAAAGTAAAGTGCTGACCTACTATGTGTGAAGATCTAGGTGTAATACCTCTCTGTCTCTCTCTCTCTCTCTCTCTCTCTGTCTCTCTCTCTCTCTCTCTCTCTCTCTCTCTATCTATCTCTCCATATGTATGGAGAGATAGATAGATAGATAGATAGATAGATAGATAGATAGATAGATAGATAGATAGAAGCAGAGAGACATAGTGTAAGGGTCCATGATTGACTCATTGAAGAATGATATTCTGGACTCAAATAGTATGCAAAAGCAAAGAGCATTTTATTCTGCAGAAGTTCAGCCTGCTGAGGTCTACCATCTACCACAATAAAGGCACCCAAGTGAGCTTGAAGGTCTGACTTAAAGTATATTAGGGGAATACCAGGGAATAAGGTAGTTGGCCATTTCCTTAATCTATTTAGTCTATTTCTAGGGACATTCAAGAACCATTGCTGGGGCTTGGGGAACTGGAAAATATTGCTGGAGAAGTCTGGAAACTGTTGCTGAGAAAGTCGAAAAACTTGCCAATCCATTGCCCTTGCCTCTGGCCAGGTGGTAGGGCAATTTATGATGGAAGGACAGTTTTTGACTAGCTGCCTAAGCCCTGGGATTCTTTCAGTAACTGACTTGCCTGGACTTGTCCATTTCTTGGACATAGAGATTGAGCCATAGTCTCCTGAACTGCCAAATTGAAGCCAATAATGGAGTCAGCATGTCTTATTGCCCCCCTTCAGTAACGGGCCATCTCCAATCCTTGTGTTATTTCTATGGGCTGATATTGTTGCTTGAGAATCATCAATTGAACAATGGTGATCTGTTTTTTGACAAACTTAATTAAAGCATTATTTATGCAGGGACTGCAAGTCAAGGTTAACAGCAGTAGGATAAGAGGACTGCTCAGGGCAGAGACAAGAGTGGTCAGCCAAGGAGACCAGTTGAAGAGGGACTCATACCAACCCTAAAATTGTTCTCTTTTTATTCTTCTGTATTGTAGTCTCTCTCTGATTAAGGCCATGGCCAGGTATTCTTTGACCACCCCTGAGTGATCAACATAGAAAGAGCATTCCTCATCTAATGCTGTACAGAGTCCTCCCTGCTGGAGAAACAGCAAGTCTAGGTCTAACCAGAACAGATATGGAAAGATACTACATAATCATCAAAGTAAAAATTCTGCCAGTATGACATTTCAATTCTTAACATCTATGCTCTAACCACAAAGGCACCCAAGTTGGTAAAAGAAAAGCTACTGCATCTTAAACCACATAGTGACCCTAACACACTGAATACCACACTCTACATGCAGAAAAGGCCTCTGGCAAAAGCCCAATATCCCTTCATAATAAAAGTTCTAGAGAAATTAGGCATACAAAGGACATACCTAAATATAATAAAGACAATTTACAGCAAGCCTGTAGTTAACATCAAATTAAATGGGGAGAAACACAAAGAATTTCCAACAAAATCAAGAACAAGACAAGGTTTTTCCACTTTCTCCATATCTGAAGCCTTAGCTAGAGCAGTAAGAGATCTGAAGGAGATCAAAGAGACACAGGTTGAAAAGAAAGTATATTTATTTGTAGATGATATTATAGTACTCATATGATCCTTAAAATTTTACCAGAAAACTCCTACTTCTAATAAACATTTTCAGCAAGGTAGACCTCTATAAAATTAACTTAAAAAAAAACAAACAAACAAAAGAACAGGTGCCCAGAGCTGATCCAGTGCCACAGCAATCCATATCCAAATACCACTAGGACAGAACTAGCCTCCCAGAAGGGCAAACAAGCCTGTGAGCTCAGGTAAGACCACAATTTCTGTTCAAATTCCTGTCCCAAGAGGGACCCCCCACCCCCAGAGCCATCTGGAAACAGGAACCAAGGAACAACCAGGGACAGGACCTTACTGGTTTCTGTCTAGACTCCAGAACTGACACTGTGCCATAGCATTCCATACCCAAATTCCTCTCAGAAAGAACTGGTGTCCCAGGAGTACTTAAAGGCTTAAAGGAGGGATAAGCCACAGTCAGAGACAGCAAAACCAGCTAACACTACAGATAACCAGATGGTAAGAGACAAGGGCAAGAGCATAAGCAACAGAAACCAAAGCTACTTGGCATCAACAGAACCCAGTTCTCCCACTGTAGCAAGTCCTCGATAACACACTACATCAGAAAAAAAGAAAATGTGATTTTAAATCACATCTCATGGTAATGATAGAAGACATTAAGAAGGACATAAATAACTCTGGTAAAGAAGTACAAGAGAACACAGGAAAACAGGTAGAAACACATAAAGAGGAAATACAAAAATCCTTCTAAGAATTACAAGAAAACAAGCAAACAGATGAAGGAGTTAAACAAAACCTTCCAGAAACTAAAAATGTAAATAGAAATAATAAAAAAATCATAAAGGGACACAACCTGGGAGATAGAAAACTTAGGAAAGAGATCAGGAGTCATAGATCCAAGCATAATCAACAGAATACAAGATATAGAAAAGAGAATCTCAGGTGCAGAAGATACCATAGAAAACATTGACACAACAGTCAAAGAAAATGCAAAATGTAAAAAGCTTCAAAACATCCAGGAAATCCGGGACACTATGAGAAGACCAAAAATAAGAATAGGGATAGAAGACAGTAAAGATTCCCAACTTAAAGGGCCAGTAAATATCTTCAACAAAATTATAGAAGAAAACATCCCTAAAGAAAGAGATGCACATAAACATACAAGAAGGCTAAACAACTCCAAAAAGATTGGACAAAAAATGAATTCCTACCATCACATAATAGTCAAAACACCAAATGCACAAAATAAAGAAAAAATATTAAAAGCAGTAAGGGAAAAGGGTCAAATAACATGTAAAGGCAGACCTATCAGAATTACACCAGACTAGTCACCAGAGACTATGAAAGCTTGAATATTCAGGGCAGATGTTATGCAGACCCCAGGAGAAAACAAATACCAGCCCGGACTACTATATCCAGCAAAACTCTCAATTACCGTAGATGGAGAAACCAAAATATTCCATGACAAAACCAAATTTACACATCTCTCCACAAATCTAGCCCTAAAAGGATAATAGATGGAAAACATCAACATAAGGAGCAAAACTACACTCTAGAAAAAGCAAGAAAGTAATCTTCCAACAAACCCAAAAGAAGATAACCACACAAACAAACAAAAAAAAAACATAAAAAAGAACAAGAATGAACAATCACTATTCCTTAGTATCTATTAACATCAATGGACTCAACTTCCCAATAAAAAGACATACAATAACAGACTGGATTCATAAACAGGACCCAGCATTTTGCTACATACAGGAAATGCACCTCAGTGTCAAAGATGAACAAGACCCCAGAGTAAAGGGCTGGAAAACAATTCCCCAAGCAAATGATCCCAAGAAACAAGCTGGAGTAGCCATTCTAATATTGGATAAAATCGACTTTCAACCAAAAGTTATCAAAAAGGATAAGGAAGGGCACCTCATACTCATCAAAGGAAAAATCTATCAAGAAGAACTCTCATTTCTGAAGATCTATGCTCCAAATGCAATGGCAACCACATGCATAAAAGAAACTTTACTAAAGCTCAAAGCACACATTGGCCCTCACACAATAAAAGTGGGAGACTTCAATACCCCACTCTCAGCAATGGACAGATCATGGAAACACAAACTAAACAGAGACACAGTGAACTAACAGAAGTTATGGACCAAATGGATTTAACAGATATATATAGAACATTTTATCCAAAATCAAAAGAATATATCTTCTTCTTAGGACCACATGGTACCTTTTCCAAAATTAACCATACAATCAGTCACAAAGCAGACGTCAACAGATATAAGAAGATTGAAATAATCCCATACATCCTATCAGATCACTATGGATTAAGGTTGGTCTTTTTTTCTGAGAGTTTGTATTTATTATGAATATCATTAGTACATATAACTCTATTTATAATGCTTGCAAACTTCTGTACACTTTGATTCTATAATTTTACTCCTTTTTAAATAGATATTTTCTATATTTACATTTCAAATGTTATCTCCTTTCCTGGTTTCCCCTCCAAAAATTCCCTGCCTCAACCCCCCACCCCCTGCTTACCAACCCACCCACACCTGTTTCCTGGTCCTGGCATTCCCCTACACTGGGGCATCCAGGCTTCTCAGGGCCAAGAGCCTCTTTACCCTGATGTCCAACAAGGACGTCCTCTCCTACATATGCAGATGGAGCCATGGATCCCTCCATATATACTCTTTAGTTGGTGGTTTACTCCCTGGGAGCTCTAGTACTGGTTGGTTCATACTGTTGTCCCTCCTATGGTGCTACAAGCTCCTTTAGCTCCTTTGGTCCTTTCTTTAGCTCCTCCATTGATATGCTTGTGCTCAGTCCAATGGTTGGCTGAGATCATCCACCTCTGTATTTCCCAGGCAATGGCAGAGCCTCTCAAGAGACAGCTATATCAAGCTCCTGTCAGCAAGCACTTGTTGGCATCCACAATAATGTATGGGTTCGGTGACTGTATTTTGGATGGATCCCCAGATGGGGCAGTCTCTGGGTGGACTTTCCTTCATTCTCTGCTTCATAGTTTGTTACTGTATCTCCTCCCATGGGTATTTTGTTCCAACTTCTAAGGAGGACCAAAGTATCCATACATAGGTCTTCCTTCTTCTTGAGCTTCATGTGGTCTGTGAATTGTATCTTGGGTATTCCGAGCTCCTGGGCTAATGTCTACTTATCCGTGAGTGTATACCATGTGTGTTCTTTTGTGATTTGGTTACCTCACTCAGGATGATATTGAAATCAGTTTTGGGGTTCCTCAGAAAATTGTACATAGCCTAAACATACAGAAACATAGTAAAAGCAATATACAGCAAGCCACTAACCAACATCAAACTAAGTGGAAAGAAACTTGAAGCAATCCCATTAAAATCAGGGACTAGAGAAGGCTGCCCCTCTCTCTCCCTATCTATTCAATATAGTACTTGAAGTTCTAGTTAGAGCAATTAGACAGCAAAAAGAGGTCAAAGGGAAACAAATTGGAAAGGAAGAAGTCAAAGTATCACTAATTGCAGATGCTATGGTAGTATATTTAAGTGACCCCCAAAGCTCCTCCAGAGAACTCCTAAAACTGATAAGCAACTTCAGCAAACTGGCTGGATATAAAATTAACTCAAACAAATCAGTAGCCTTCCTATACTCAAAGGATTAAACAGGCTGAGAAAGGAATTAGGGAACGTGCACCCTTCACAAACATTATAAAATAGTTTGGTGTGACTCTACCTGAATAGTGAAAGATCTGTATGACAAGAACTTCAAGTCTCTGAACACATCTAATAAGACTTCAGAAGATGCAAAAATCTTCACTGCTCATGGATTGGCAAGATTAATATAGTAAAAATGGCCTTCTTGTCAATAGCACTCTACCAATTCGATATAATCCCAACCAAAATTCCAACTCAATTCTTCATAGAGTTAGAAAGAGTAATTCTCAAATTCATTGTGAATAACAACAACAACAAAAACAAAAACAAAACAGGATAGTAAAAACTATCCTCAACAATAAAAAACTTCTGTGTTATAACCATCCCTGTCCTCAAGCTGTACTGAAGAGCAATAGTGTTAAAAATACGTGGAAGCATAACAATACTCTACTCAGTGATAACTTAGTCAAGAAAGAAATTAAAGAATTTCTAGAGTATAATGAAAATGAAGTCACAACATACCCAAACTTATGGGACACAATGAAAGCAGTCCTAAGAGGAAACTAATAGCTTTAGGTGCCTCCAAAAAGAAACTGGAGCGAGCATACACCAGAAATCTGACAGCACATCTGAAATCTCTAGAACAAAAAGAAGCAAATTCACCCAAGAGGAGTCAAAGGTATGAAATAATCAAACTTAGGGCTGATATAAACCAAATAGAAACAAAAAGAACTATACAAAGAATCAACCAAACCACGAGCTGGTTCTTTGAGAAAATCAACAAAATAGATAAACCCTTAGCCAGACTAACTAGAGGGCACAGAGACAATATCCTAATTAACAAGATCAGACATGGAAAGGGAGAAATAACAACATACACTAAGGAAATCCAAAAAATCATGAGATCCTACTACAAAAGCCTATACTCAACAAAACTTGAAAACCTGAATGAAATGGACAATTTTCTAGACAGATACCAGGTACCAAAGTTAAATCAAGATCAGATCAATGACCTAAACAGTCCCATATCTGCTAATGAAATACAAGCAGTCATTAATAGTCTCCCAACCAAAAACAGCACAGGACCAGATGGGTTTAATGCAGAGTTTTATCAAACCTTCAAAGAAGACCTAATATCAATACTCCTTAAACTATTCCACAAAACTGAAACAGAAGGTACTCTACCCAATTCATTCTATGAAGCCACAATTACTCTGATACCTAAACCACACAAAGACCTAACAAAGAAAGAAAACTTCAGTCTAATTTCCCTTATGAATATCGGTGCAAAAATACTCAATAAAATTCTTGCAAACCAAATCAAAGAACACATCAAAATGATCATCCACCATGATCAAGTAGGCTTCATCCCAGGGATGCAGGGATGGTTCAATATACAGAAATCCATCAACATAAATTCACTATATAAAAAACTCAAAGAAAAAAACCATATGATCATCTCATTAGATGCTGAGAAAGCATTTGACAAAATCCAACATCCCTTCATGATAAAAGTCTTGGAAAAATCAGGAATTCAAGGCCCATACTTAAACATAGTAAAAGCAATATACAGCAAACCAGTAGCCAACATCAAACTAAATAGAGAGAAACTTGAAGCAATCCCACTAAAATCAGGGACTAGACAAGGCTGCCCACTCTCTCCCTACCTATTCAATATTGTACTTGAAGTCCTAGCCAGAGCAATTAGGCAACAAAAGGAGATCAAAGGCATATGAATTGGAAAGGAAGAACTCTAATTGTCACTATTTGCTGATGATATGATAGTATACTTAAGTGACGCCCAAAATTCCATCAGAGAGCTCCTAAACTTGATAAACAACTTCAGCAAAGTAGCTGGATATAAAATTACCTCAAGCAAATCATTGTCCTTCCTCTACACAAAGGATAAACAGGCAGAGAAAGAAATTAGGGAAACATCACCCTTCACAATTGTTACAAATAATACAAAATACCTTGGTGTAACTCTAACTAAGCAACTAAAAGATCTGTTTGACAAGAACTTCAAGTCTCTGAAGAAGGAAATTGAGGAAGATCTCAGAAGATGGAAAGATCTCCCATGCTCATGGATTGGCAGGATTAATATAGTAAAAATGGCCATCTTATCGAAAGCAATCTACAGATTCAATGCAATCCCCATCAAAATTCCAACTCAATTCTTCACAGACTTAGAAAGAGCAATTTGCAAATTCATCTGGAATAACAAAAAACTCAGGATAGCCAAAACCATTCTCAACAATAAAGGAACCTCTGGTGGAATCACCATCCCAGACCTTAAGCTGTACTACAGAGCAATTGTGATAAAAACTGCATGGTATTGGTACAGTGATAGCCAGGTAGATCAATGGAACAGAATTGAAGATTCAGAAATGAACCCACACACCTATGCTCACTTGAATTTTGACAAAGGAGCTAAAACCATGCAGTGGAAAAAAGGCAGCATTTTCAACAAATAGTGCTGGTTCAACTGGTGGTTAGCATGTAGAAGAATGCAAATCGATCCATTCCTTTCTCCTTGTACAAAGCTCAAG
>NW_022196914.1:38913118-38914638 GCF_008632895.1 Mastomys coucha | reverse complement strand
GTCCAAGTGGATCAGGGACCTCCACATCAAACCAGATACACTGAAACTAATAGAAAAGAAAGTGGGGATGAACCTTAAGCACATAGGCCCAGGGGAAAATTTCCTGAACAGAACACAAATAGCTTATGCTCTAAGATCAAGAATTAACAAATGGGACCTCATAAAGTTGCAAAGCTTCTGTAAGGCACAAGATACTATCAATAGGGCAAAATGGCAACCAACATATTGGGAAAAGATCTTTACCAATCCTATATCTGATAGAGGGCTAATATCCAATGTATACAAAAACTCAAGAAGTGAGACTCCAGAGAAGTAAATAACCCTATTAAAAATGGGGTACAGAGCTAAACAAAGAACTCTCAACTGATGAATTCCAAATGGCTGAGAAGCACCTAAAGAAATGTTCAACATCCTTAGTCATCAGGGAACTACAAATCAAAACAACCCTGAGATTCCATCTCACACCAGTCAGGATGGCTAGGATAAAAATCTCAGGTGACAGCAGATGCTGGCAAGGTTGTGGAGAAAGAGGAACACTCCTTCATTGCTGGTGGGACTACAAGCTGGTACAACCACTCTGGAAATCAGTTTGGCGATTCCTCAGGAAATTGGACATAGTACTACCAGAGGACCTAGCTATACCACTCCTGGGCATATCCAGAAGATGCTCCAACATGTAATAAAGACACATGCTCCACTATGTTCATAGCAGCCTTATTTACAATAGCCAGAACCTGGAAACAACCCAGATGTCCCTCAACAAAGGAGTGGATACAGAAATTGTGGTACATCTACACAATGAAGTACTACTCAGCTATTAAAAACAATGAATTTATGAAATTCTTAGGGAAATGGATGGATCTGGAGAATATCATCCTGAGTGAGGTAACTCAATCACAAAAGAACACACATGGTATGCACTCTCTTATAAGTGGTTATTAGCCGAGAAGTTTGATATACATGAAGTACAATCCACAAACCAGAAGAAACTCAAGAAAAGGAAGACCAAAATGTGGACACCTCATTCCTTCTTAAAAGGGAGAACAAAATACCCATGGGAAGAGTTGCAGAGACTAACAGTGGAGCAGAGACTGAAGGAAGGACAATCCAGCCTGATACAGGTGTCTCCTTTGGACACAGGTGTCTGGCTTTGTACAGTTCCCGACTAATACAGAAGTAGAGGCTCACAGCCATCCATTGAACTGAGTACAGGGTCCCCAATGAAGGAGCTAGAGAAAGGACCCAAGGAGCTGAAGGGTTTCCAGCCCCTTAGGACGAAGAACAATATGAACTAACTAGTACCCTCAGAGCTCCCAGGGACTAAACCACCAACCAAGGCATACACATAGAGGGACTGATTGCTCTGGCAGCATGTGTATAGCAGAGGATGGCAAAGTTGGTCATTAATGGGAGGAGAGGCCCTTGGTCCTGTGAAGGTTCTGTGCCCCAGTGTAGGGGAATATCAGGGCCAGTAAGAGGGAGAGGGTGGGGTGGTGAGCAGGGGGACGGGGGAGGTAACA
>NW_022196914.1:38909804-38913108 GCF_008632895.1 Mastomys coucha | reverse complement strand
GTAAATAAAGAAAATATCTAATAAAAAAATAAAATTAAAAAAACTGAGATCAACAAGATGGACACCAAACAGAAAAAAAATGTAAAATTATTCTGTTAATGGATTTCAGATGTATACTTTACTTATAATTAGGAAAGCTGTTTGTGGACACAGTCCCAAGACTTCCACTATTTCCAGCAACAAGTGCAAGAAAATAGTTCCTCCAAACAGTGTCATATTGGACAGTTTACTAGAAGACCTCATCGAATTATCTGAAAGTTATTTCGCTCAGTTACAGCTTGTTATAAAAAGAGAATATAGGTACCGATATGTAATTACACTGTTAGGACACCCAGACACAGAAGTCATCTGAAAGGACTTAGACAGGCTGATTCCCTGACAGGCTTCAATTCAGGAGACTAGGCCTAGATCTCTTTCCAAGAACTGGGTAAGTCCAGGCAAGTCAGTTACTGGAAAAACCTCAGGCCTGGGCAGCCAATAAGAACTGCACCACCATCAGCAGCTGCCCCACTACTTGGCCCGAGGCAAGGGCAATGGGTCAACAACAGTTTCCAGCACCCCTCTCCCCACCTCCCAGCAATGGTTCTGGAGTGTTCCTAAATATAGAGCCAACCAATGAAGTTAAATGTCACCCACCCCTCCCTGGATTGCCCTAATGTGCTTTAAATTGGATGTGCTTGCTCACGTGGGTATCTCCATCTCAGTAAATGGTAGACCCCAGGATGCTGCACTTCTGCAGAATAAAATGCTCTTTGTTTTTGCATACTATTTGCATTTGAGTCCTGGTATCATTCTTCAGGGGATCACAGACCCTTACAATTCCTGAAAAAGCATATGTCAAAGAAATTAATTCTGGGAATAAGACTGTGGCTCTATTCTTGCCCTAGAGTCAGATCATGCCTCTCTAAGCTCTTTTATCTTAACCCAGAATCAGCAATGTACACTGATATATTATTGTCTGTCCAGAGAAGCTCACTAGAGCTTCAATATTCAGATTTTTTATTGAAACTTTATTATGGTGGCATAGTTGATTACCTACATGGATTTCTGACGGATCAGAATTGATGAATGAAATATATTATATAAGAGGACATATTCAATTGATTCACATGATAGTATATAGGTACTCTAAGAACAGCTGCCTACCTGCTGGCAAGGCTTAGAACTTGGCAGCTGCTTAATCTGGAATGTGAGGTGCATCAGCACTCCCAATCTGGGGCTGAATACCACTAGACTCCAGGGAGCCACCATTTTTGAGTCCAAGGTAAGGAGTTGAAAACCCTTGGCTATGATGTCAGTGAAGGGTAGCAGCAGCAGCAATAGCAATTGTTACAACAAAAATAGAGCTACAGTCACTATCAGGAAGAAAATTGGACACATACTAACACTGCATTTTTCTCAGATCTCTTTGACCATACCCCCTACTTGGGGAGAAAGTATTAGCTAATATTTCCTGAAAATGCCTTCTCAAACCTACCCAAATGAGTATCTCTTAGACAAATCCTGATCTACTCAAGTTAACAATAAGTTTTACAAATCCACTTCTTGTCAGTGTGACACTGATCCACATCTTATTTCTTGTTTGATTTCCAAATGATGAAAGCAATGAGGTCATAATGCTATCTACAACCATATAGCTATTCCACATTCAAAAAAAAAAAAAAAAACACATGACTTTCCCCTCAGAATTCATGGCAAAATCCAATAAAGAATGCTTACTGTTTTATGCCCTGTAATTTAAGATGATGTTTAGATTTAACAACACTGAACTACTTAGGAACTACTTATCTCAATCAATGTTATTTTACGTGACAAAGAAGTAAACAGAAATATTTTCTTAATGTATGTGCATATATACAAAACTATATTCTTAACAAAATATGATATATTCATACATATTGCAGTTCTCCTTTCTGTAACATATCATGTGGCAGTTATAACCACGTTACTCTATAACCCATCCATATTTATTCTACCCTCAGCAAGCATTACAGCAAATCTTGGTTCTTTGTATGGAAATGTACCCTACATCTTTGTCTTGAAGACTACAGGTTGTTTTTTATTCTGCCTGGATTGGGCTGTTGTAGTTTCCCAATGGCCTTAGTTGTCATGGTAACACTAACAGACACTCAAAAGGATCTTGCCAAGGGCCAGCCTCAAGTTGGTCTGGGTTCTGAGAGAAGGGGTGTCCGGGAGCAGCCAAAACAATTGACTCAAAGTGAAATTTTGGGGGAACAGCCTATGTTCAGCTGAGATAGCTTTCCAGACTACTCTTTCTCTCTATGGCTTCTGCTCTGCTCTAGACAGACTTTTCTAGCTATTCTAAAAATTCTATGGTTGAGACACCTAGCTTTCTTCTCAAGACACCTTGCTCTGCTAGCAAACATCTAAAAATAGATGTGTTTGATATCCATTGATTTTTCTGACTAAAATCAGAAATCCTGTTGGAAAAAAATTCTTGAACACTTGTTTTAGATTTCCAGAGATCTCCAGATAGCTCAGCTTTCACTAGGGGAAAATTCAAAAGTACTGCTATCAGTTTTTGCTAGCTCATCTCATGCAGAACAAAAGCCCAGGCTTTTATTTATATATTGATTCAGTTATTTAATCCAGGTTCCCTGGTGACCATTGCATGAATCATTATTTCATGACCCATCCCCTTGACTCTTTGGGAAAAGGCAGTGAAAGACTGGGAGATTTAGAAATTTGGGGGAAAACGTGTTAATGAAAAAGGAAATGTATTAATAGAAATGGAACAAGCCAAAAATGTGGAGTAGTCAGTTGCAGGAACTTAGCTAACTCAGAGCCTCAGGGCTCTGGTTCCCGAAACCTGCCCCTCCTAACTGATCCACAATGAGGGCAGAACTAGGAATGAAGGTCTACTGGTTTATGAGGCTCTCCACCCTGCCGACAGATAGATAGGTGACGATTACATTCCTAGAAGGAATATGTTCCCCTCCCTAACTGAATACCTTGGGTTGAGACCCTCTGAAATTTTTCACTGTTTTATGTTTATGTTTCCTTGGTAACCTTCTCACCGCTCCCCCCCCCCAGTTTGTGGGTTTTCCCTTTAAATACCCCTCACTTCTTGTGTTCTTAGTCGAACCCCTCTGGCCTGCCAGGCTACGTGTTTGACCCCAGATCTGGCTTATCCCGAATAAACCTCGTATGATTGCAGCAAGATCGGTCTCTCGTAAGTTATTGGGTGGTCGCATCATCCCGAGGCTTGAGTGAGGGTCTCTCCTGTTTTGGGAGTCTTTCACCAGCAAGTATGTTTTTCTTTTTCTTTCTTTTTTTTTTTTTT
>NW_022196914.1:38908658-38909793 GCF_008632895.1 Mastomys coucha | reverse complement strand
TCATTCACCAACTGTTTCAATGAACAATGGTTCTGCTTGGAGAGTGGCATAGACATTAGGTGAGGGTAGGAATTTGATTCATTATCTGTGATAATTTGGAAAAGCATTCATCTCAGCGAAAGAGTAACTTATAAAGACCTCTTCTTCAAACGATACAAGAGTTACAAATGTCAAGCAAAGCATTCAGTCTCACTTTGTTGTTCTCTTACAAGCCACCTCCCTAGTTAATTGTCTATGTTTCTTTTGGGTATATAAATACTTTTGAAGTATATAAGCTGTTCTGAAAACCATAGTACAGTGTAAAAACATGAAATAAACAATACTATTAATAGAGAGGCTGCGATAGGGGAAGCAAGATTTCAAGACCCGTATTTGTACACAGCAAGACACTGTCACAAACAAACAAGCTGACAGTGTATATAGATTGTACAACGTTGGACCTATTTCTACAATTACCAAATTAGAGAGATCATTGGATGGCAATCATCAAATTTCCATTTCCTCATATTATTGGATTTCAATCGATTAGAATATGTTGGTAATATTAATTTTCAAATTAATATATTAAAAAGACTAATTGTCACTTCTTGTTTTTGTTGTAAGAGGTGGAATTAGGTTTGTGTGGATTTATTGAAAGATTGCCTTCTTGCTTCTTCTAGGGTGTAGTTTTGCTCCTTATGTTGATGTTTTTCCATCTATTATCCTTTGTAGGACTGGATTTGTGGAAAGATATTGTGTAAATTTTGTTTTGTCATGGAATATCTTCTTTTCTCCATCGATGGTAATTGAGAGTTTTGCTGGGTATAGTAGTCTAGGCTGGCATTTGTGTTTTTGTGGGGTCTGAATGACATCTGCCCAGGATCTTCTAGCTTTCATAGTCTCTAGTGAGAAATCTGCTGTAATTCTGATAGGTCTGCCTTTATATGTTACTTGCCTTTTTTCCCTTACTGCTTTTAAAATTCTTTCTTTGTTTAGTACATTTGGTGTTTTGATTATTATGTGATGGGAGGAATTTCTTTTCTGGTCCAGTCTATTTGGAGTTCTGTGGGATTCTTGTATGTTCATGCGCATCTCTTTTTTTAGGTTAGGGAAGTTTTCTTCTATAATTTTGTTGAAGATATTTACTGGCCCATTA
>NW_022196914.1:38906377-38907971 GCF_008632895.1 Mastomys coucha | reverse complement strand
TGTGTGTTGTGGGACTGGCTGCAGAGCTTGTGCCCAAGGTCTGCTCAGAACAGTAACCCAGACAGACCAGAAGGAACCAGAATCACTGGGCTGGCAGAGTTCCTGTGTGCCTAGTCCTGCTGGTCCCAGTTACTCCCCGAACAATATTCTAATGCTAAGTGTTGGCCTCCAAGATTTGGAGTCAGCATGTAGCCTTTGGGACCCAGCCCCCAAGTTGATTCTGATTAATGAATAATGGTGGCAGCAGCCAATAATTGAGGAGAAGAGACATAGACAGGGTTTAGGTTTCCTGGGCTTGGGACACAAGGAGGAGAAAAGTGGGAGACAGAAAAGCTGCCATGGGTAAGAACATACAGGAGAAAGAGCCACCATGGAAGAAGAATGTGCAGGAGGGACAAAGAGAGATGCTATGTAAAAGGGTCAAGAAAACATAGACCAGAGAGTTGTTCAACTGGACCAAGAGTAGCCAAGATGAATCATAGAAATTAGTAAGTAGTAACTCAGAGTTATTGGTAGGAAAGTGGATTCTAACAAGATGGAGATTAGGCAGTTGTCCAGTTATTGTGCTGCTTAAGGCATATTAAAATACAAAGTTGTGTGCATGTCTTTCATTCAGAAACATAAACCATTTAGGCAAAGATACAGCTATAGTGCCAATTACGTGGCAACAGCATGGAGGGCTGGAGCAGAGTTCTTCAGAAGGCGATATATGCTTTGAATCAGTGTCCAATATATGGTACAGTTTCCCCCATAGCCAGGATCCATGAGTCCAGGAATCAAGGGGTGGAAAAGGGAGTAGTTCCACTCACTATCACTCCTAGTGAACCTCTACGAAAATTTTTGCTTCCTGTCCCCACAACTCTAGGTTCTGCTGGCCTAGAAATTTTGGTTCCAGAGGGCAGAGTTCTCCTACCAGGAGCCACAACAAACATTCCATTGAACTGGAAGATCAGACTTCCCCCTGGTCACTTTGAGCTTCTAATGCCCTTAAACCAACAGGCTAAGAAAGGAATAACAGTGTTAGGAGGAGTGATAGATCCAGATTACCATGGAGAAATCGGATTGCCTCTTCACAATGGAGGTAAGCAGGATTATGTCTGGAGTGCAGGAGATCCCTTAGGGCATCTCTTAGTACTTCCATGTCCTGTGATTAAAATCAATGGGAAATTACAACAACCTAATCCAAGCAGGATGACAGAAGATGCAGACCCATCAAAAATGAAGGTATGGGTCAATCCTCCAGGAAAAGAGCCAAGACCTGCTGAGGTGCTTGATGTGGGGGAAGGAAACACAGAATGGGTAGTAGAGGAAGGTAGTTATAAATACCAGGTATGGCCACGTAACCAGTTGCAGAAACGAGAATTATAAAGTAGTATGAATGCCTCTGTCTTATTTTGCTAAGAATACATTTTTCTTTCTTCCAATTTCTTTAACATCAATTGGTATTTAAGTTGAAACACTAAAAGAATGTTCCCAAGGAACATTGTCCCATTGTAAATTTACAAATTGTTTGCGATTGTACAAGAAATAGTTATATCATGTTAGGCATATTCATGATTTTGTTATTGTTTCATGTGGACATGAGATATTATTT
>NW_022196914.1:38888941-38906334 GCF_008632895.1 Mastomys coucha | reverse complement strand
GACAAGGGGTGGATTGTAGTGGCTATTCCTGGTTGTCAATTTGACTATATCTGAAATGAACTACAATCTAGAGTTAGAAGGCTCACCTGTGGCCCTAATCTGGAGGCTGAGAGATATGTTTCTTACCTGGATCTTGGCATGGAGATCTTGAGACATAGTGGCTATGAACCCCAGAAGATTAAGACAGGATGATCTCCGAGTTCAAGGTCATCTGGGATTAAAGGTGTGGTAGCACACACCTTTAATCTGGGCCACACCTTTTGCTGGAGAGCTATATAAGGACATTGGAAGAAGGTAGGCTTGCTCTGCTTCGCCTGCTTGCCTTTTGAGATTGAACAACTGCTAGATCCTTGGACTTCCATTCTCAGCTGCTGCTGACCTTTGTTGGGAGTTGGACTACAAACTGTAAGTCATCAATAAGTTCCTTTATTACATAGAGACTATCATAGGTTCTGTGACTTTAGAGAACCCTGACTAATACAAACCCCATGCTGGAATTTATTAAAAATATTTTACTACACCCATAATTAACCTCAGGAAAAGGTTGTTGCTGACAGACCAGGAAATAGTCATATCTGATAGTTAAGATATACACCTTCAAAATATGCAAAAATATGCAAGGTATGAAAAATCAGAACCATGCCTAGAGACAGAAATGATGGGTTCAGGTCCAGATAGGTTACAAGGTAAAAGGACAGACAGCAGTAAAATAGGCCAGCTTGGCCCCTGGAATTTCTGCCTGTTGGTCTTTGATGCACACTGAGTGTTGAATAGGTAGAGGCTTGCCATTACAGGGCTAGGATCTTATTACTTTAAGGGGTCCAGGCTATTAAATACACTAAGGAAGAACAATGGTACTTAGAAAGGAAACCGACACATAATTCACAATTCCCTTTAACAATTAGGCTTACTAAAATTGAAAGGGCCTCCAGACCCTTGATGGGACTTAGTGTGGAAGACAGACACTAGACAGAAACAATAAAACCCATTGAGATTTGCATGTGATGAGACCTTTAAAAGAAGAAGCTTTGTTTTAAATCCTAGAGATGAACTTCATTAGGGAAGAGAATGATAGTCTGAGAGAGATGGGGATAGCTACTGTGAGAGCAGATGTAGAACAATCTCAGCAACCCCAGTGGCAAAAGCTAAAATCTGGCTTTTTAGAGCCTTTAGAGGTGACAGAGTTTTACATGTGATATAATTCAATATAAACATGTAGTTTATATGACAAAGAGCATGGACAAGCCAGGTATCATTAATAGAGAGCTGTTAATTTACAACAAAGACTTCTTAACTCTCTATTCCAGAGAGAACTGCAGTGCACCATGGCCTGATGTAGGCTGCAGGATCTGGCCTAAAGGGTCCATGATCTAACACAAGTGAGAAAGATATATCTTTTTCTTTGTCTGTTCTATCTTGGCCCTGATTTCCCTGATATGGTTCTATAGTGTAAGCTTAGCCTAGTAAATGCATAGGACAACACCATTTTTATTCCAGGGGATAAGTTGTCTATCAGTCTGTTGCTGCATGGATGGTGTAGTTCCACCAGCAGCATAGTCTTTATTATCAAAATGAAGTCAAAAGCTGTTTGAAAAATAGAGTCTCCTAGGGTAAGGCACAGCCTGAAAAAAAAAAACAAAAACAAAAAAAAAAAATCACCATTTTGTATGAAATGAAGGAAGTTAGAATAGGTTAGTGCCTGATTTCAACAGTCACCAAGTTGGCTGCTCACCACAGCCAACCAGAAAGAAGTATCAAATATAGTGGTGGTGGTGGTGGTTGGGGATGGTAATAGTAATGGTGGTATAGGTATTGGTGATAGTGTTGATGGTGGTGGTGGTGAGGCTGATGGTAGTGGTAATGGTGGTAGTGGTGGTGGTGATGATGATAACGATGGTGTAGTTGTGGTGATGGTGGTGGTGGTGAAGATAGTGGTAATGGTTATGGTAGTGGTGATGGGGTGGTGGTGGTGTTTTGTGTGTGTGTGTGTGTGTGTGTGTGTGTGTGTGTGTGTATTGTATGTGTTTGTATATAGGAATGCATGTAGAAGTCAGAGGACAACTTTTGGAATTAGTTACTCATTTCTAGCTGTATTTGGAGTCTAGGGCTGGAAGATGGGTTACCAGACTGTACAGCAAGTGCTCTTACCTGCTGAGCTATCGCACCAGCCCTTAAATGAGTTTATCTTGCATAGTTCTTTAAATGGTTTATACCATGTGCAGCAGCTTTCTTTATGATACTAGAGTAGTTTTTAGTAACTTGAGGATTATTTACATTGGTGATACCACCAAACCCATAGAAGAAATTCATCCTTACAACTCTACTTCTCTTGAATGATTTCTATTACCACAGTCTTTATTAGTCAGGGATATTTAAAAATCAGAACCAATAGAATGAATACACATCTTAAAGTGGAATTTATCAGATTGCCTTACATAATATGGGATGGTGATGTGACAATAGTCACCTGCACATGAGACAGGCTTAGAACCCATAGCTGCTAAGTCAACCAGGCTGGATGCTTCACAGTCCTAAGCTGATACTGAAGGCTTGAAAATTTTCTATTGAGCTGGGGGTCTTCAGTCTAGTTGAAAGTCTGGGGAAGCTGGATTCTGATGCCAAGAAAAGCCAGTGGAAACAGCAGCAGCAGCAACCTCAACAATAGATAGTCATACTCATCAGGAAGAAGAGAAGGTAAGCAACAATGCTTTGTTCTTAGAGATCTTTACATCTGGTGCCACTTGCTTGAGAGGAGGGTTTCACAGTCAGTCTTTCCTGGAAGTTCATTCAAAGACCCAGATGCTTGTCTCTTAAATGAGTTCAGATCTAGTCAAGTTGAAGATGAAGACTAACCCTCATATTCATCTTCCTAATGTGGGAAAGCCTTCTCCAAAACTGTTCAAAATGACTGTCTCCATCACAGATGAAGTTATTAGATAGGACCTACATTACCTCCAGAATTTGAGAGCAAAGGCCTGGACTGACTTTGTAAAGGGTAATATACTAATTGCAAAATATCAGGTATGTATATTTTATATATATTATATGAATAAGAAGTAGAAGAACCCAGGCCTTTAAAGTATCCTAAGCAAGGAGGGCTTCTAAGGAAGATATCTAACCCCTCTGCTACCAGAGACAAAAGGGAGACTGATTGCTGCCACATTATATGTGTCACACATTAATCAAGCCTGACTCTCCTCCCTAGATAATGACTCCTGTTATTTAGCCTAAGTCTCATATGTCTTCTATGCTGGTTGGTTTTTTGTCAGCTTGACACAACTAGAGTTACCTGGGAAGGGAAAACCTCAGTTGAGGAATTGCTTCTATCAGATTGTCCTGTGGGGCATTGAAGTGGAAGTTTCTGGGTATGTCAGGTCATACAGACTCATGTGGTATTTGCTTATACAAACTCACATGTGTAGTGTTTTGCTGAGGAAGGACCCGTGGGAGGACATGTGATGTTTAAAGAAAGTATAAATAGGATTTACCAGGCAGTGATGGCATTCTTGAATAGCTAGCTTAGCAATGCTTCATTGGTATCAAGTCTTCATCTTCGATAATCTTCACTTCATTAAGATAGGCACAGCAGAGAACTTCTAGCATCCCAGCTGGTCCTTGTCACAGCTGCTGACTCAAGCTGATTCAACGGAGGCCTGGCAGTTTCTTCTGGATCACCCCACCACTGCTGATTAGTGTTTGCTATCCTGACACTCCTGAACTGAACTGCTGGTATCCTGACAAACAGACTGGAATAATCCCATGGAACTACTTCTAAACAGGTCCACATCCCCTTGTCCTATTTACCATCTTTTCTCCCCTACCTTTGGATGGTGAACTAGAAGGGGGGGGGGTCAAAGCATTTAAGAACCCTTATTAAAAGTAGGTTTTTTTAAAAAAATCTAAGCCTACATGGCATTCTCTTCGTTAATGATTTATGTGGCTGGCTCCACCCCTGTGAAGGTGATCCTGGGATGTATATAAAAGCAAATTGAGCAAGTCTTGGAAAGCAATCCATTACACAGCTTTCCTCCATAATACCCACCTGATGCTGCAAGAGTTCCTGTCCTGACTTCCCTCCGTGATGGACTGTGATAACCTCTCTCCATAGTACCCGCCTGATGCTGCAAGAGTTCCTGTCCTGACTTCCCTCAGTGATGAACTGTGATAACCTCTCTCCCACACACACTTTGTTTTGGTCACTGTTTTTGTTTTTGTTTTTTTTAAAAACTATTTATTTGTTTCTTTTGAATTCCACATCATACACTCCAATTCCACTCATCTTCCCCTTGCAACCTCCAACCAAAAGGAACAAAAAAACATTTTTTAAAAAAATTCATTGTGGAACCTAAGATGTTCCATAGTATATCCCCCCCCCCATTTTTTTGGTATTTCTGTGCTTGCAAATGTACATTGCAATGACTCTTTGGTCTGGTACGAGGCCCCTGGCTTCTGCTACTCTATCAATACTGGAACCTCCCTGGGGTTGCTCTAGAATACCCTGTTGTCAACCTGTATCATAGAGATCCTGCGTTGGGAGCCGTTTTGCCACTTCTCAGAAGCAGAGAAAAAGAGAGAGAGAGAGAGAGAGAAAGGTCAGCCTGTTGGGCACAGTCAAGGAAAGTTGAGTCCACTGGCAGATTTTTCAGCCTACTGAGGCATGGAATGATAAGAGAAGATGCACCTGGTGCTCAGGGCTAGGGGCTGAAGATTCTCTTGACCTTGGTGGAAAGAACAGATGCTTTTGGGGTGGGAACAATGTCTTGTGGGTATTTTAGCAAAGTGTTTCTGTTAGCTTCTGGCCTTGTTTCCTAAGATACCAAAGAGGATTAAACTCGATGCTGCCACAGTATTGATTGGACAGCTCTCCTGATTTCTAATTTTTGTCTCTGAGTCTTTTTTTTTCTGTCTTTTCTATAATCATCCTAACTCCACTCTCAGAGGACTGTTCAGCTTAGTACTGGCTGGCCCAGTACAGGTAGCCTGAGCCGGCGATGCTCTTGAGAGTATGGGAACAAAGTGGTGGAAGCTAAGGAAGAAAAAACCAAGTGTTTGCTAAAGGTACAGGTGTGGTGAATGTCTCTTGGCAGTATGACATAGGAAAATATAGATAAGGGAGCTCATAAAAAAGTAACAATAAAAAATAAAGAAAACAAAAAATGAAAATATCTGTATGCTTTTTGCATAATATGCTTCTTTAAAATAGAGTAACAGCAATTATGTAGTTTTTTTAGATCCTGTAGAGAAGGTTTGTCCTTGGTTTCCTGAGGAAGGTACAAAAAATTTAGCAACCTGGAAGAAGCGAAGGGTGGGGAAAGACTTCAAGTTATTATAATATACATGGACCAGGTAGTGAGTCTGTAAGTATCTTTAATCTTTGAGCCTTGATTAGTCAGGAGAGAGAAGTGGATTTTGGAGCGGCAAACCCTGTCTGGGGACACTTTGAGATAGAGAAGGAAAAACAAAGTAAGCTGCTCAGGAGCCAGGAGTGGAGTCACTTGGCAGCTGAGGTGCGCATGACTGTGGCTGGTTGTGGACTGCAGGGACTGAAGGAGCTGCTTGGAGCCAGCCTCTGTGGCCCTACTAGCAGCTAGCTGGCAAGTTCTTGTCCATCCCTTCTCTGGGGGCTCCCTCCTCCAGAGGCAGTGCTATAGAGGACAGGAGAGTGCTGCAGATTTGCAGCTCTGATACAAGCAAGCAGTTAGGATTCCTAGTTTTCACACAGATGGCTCTAAATTTAGATTATACATACTAACATATATCATACAAGTCAAATTATGTACGCTGAAGCATGTATGTAAAATGTATGTTTAGTTCATGTGTCCTCAGTTGACAACCCATCTTTAATAACTACATATATATTCACATATGCATGTGAATATAAATATAAATTATATACACTAAATATGATTTATATATGTTAGTATATACATTATATACAGTGATTAAAAATTGTATACCTTAAATGTTATTGCTATATTTTAAATGAAAATTATACATTTTAAATAAACATTATTTGTTAAAATATGAATTCTATGTGTGTTAAATATATAAAATATGAATTATAATCTATATAAAACACACAATTTCACATGTCCTCAAGGAATGATCCTATGGAGCTCAGTTACAAAAAAAAAATTTAAAGGGGGAGTTGTATACTTCTTCACCACAAAATAGTTTAAATCATGCACTTTTTATTTTAAAATTTTAAATCTTGGATGTTGAGGGACTCTGCTGCTGAGCATTTATGGCATCCTACAACTAGGCATGCTTATGCCTAGGTGATTTGGAAGGACTCACTTATTGGCATATGGCATGGTCCCGATCAGGTATTAATATGAGGAAAGGGTGTGTTTGTGTTTTCCCACAGGATGCTGAAGGAGCACAGTGGCTGCCAGAGTGACTAGTGAGCCATGCTGATGCTGGGACAAAGAATGATCTTGCTCAGTGGCCTGACAACAGTGCCGGGGAAGCTGTATTGGGCATATGTTCCTGAACTACTTTTGCTACATCCTCCTGTATGGTCAAAGCCAGAAATACTTATGACCTCTAATAATACTCAACTCTTAGGATTTGCTTGGTTTGAGAGTTAAAAGTATTTCAAATTGGTGAGTCACACTGCTGTGGGTCAGGGCTTACTCATTTCTTTTACTAGAAATAGTACCAATGCTGGATGTGTTTCAGTGCACCCTCAAATTTGGAAGTAGACTATCTCTAAAACTGTAGTGCAAAGCATTAAGATGGGAATGCCTGTTTATCAGACTGGACAGGCTGCTTTGCTTCAGGCTTTTAGACCTTGTGGGACAGATAACATGGAGAGTGTGGAACCTGCCTTCAAAAAATCAAATGGAGAAGTTGTTATAATGACCTTCCTTTTTCCTTTAATGTAACTAGTTATTCTGACTCAATCATGGACTGGTCTGAAAATCAATCCAATATTGGACAAAAGGAAATGACAATGAGCATTTTGAGGGCTTGTCCTGGACATTTTCAGAGACATATTTGGAAATTGGCTGCTGCCTTGTATGATGGGTTTGTTGGGGATAAAAGTGGAACAGGTTCTAGGATTAAGGTAAGTGTAAAATCTTGTGTTTCCCCACCTAATCTTTTAATAATTGGGAATATTACTCTTGTTGTAGGCTCTGATAATGAGTTCAATGTTTCTTTTTTTTGTTTTGTTTTTTGAGACTTAATGTTTCTCATTTTAATTTCCTTTTGTCCAGTTGTGCTTCTGTGCTAGATGATGGTCTATCTGTAATGGTAGTGCATCAACCAGCTTTTATTATGATACCTGTAAATTTACCTGAACCTTGGTACTCTGAAAAAGGCTTACAAATACTGGAAGAAATAGATCATGCTCTGGAAAGGCACAAATGTATGGTTGGGCTCATCATTGCCAGTATTGTTATTCTCATAACACTTAAAGCCAGTGCTACTACTTCTGCATTAGCTTTAGCACAAGAAGTACAAACTAGTTTTGTTAATCATCTTGGAGAAAGTGTAATCAAGCATACAAGAGGATTTGGACAGACTGCTAGAACAAGGAATTCACGCATGATATAATAGAATACAGATCATGGGAGATAATGTATGAATGAAGGAATTAAAGTCAGAAGCTATTTGAAATGTCATGCTCAATATCTATGGATTTGTATAACTCCAAAAATGTATAATGAGAGTCAGTATAATTGAACCAAAGTAAAACAGTACCTTCAAGGTATATGCTATAATATTAATACTTCTTTGGATTTATTAGCCCTACATTAGGAGGCCATAAGTTTAAGAAATGCAGAGCCTTTGTCTTTTGACAAAGCTAGCATTGCAAATGATATGCTGAAAAAGTTGCAGGGTGTTTTTCCTTCTTGGTCCTTGTACTGGCTGGTTTTGTGTGTCAACTTGACACAGGCTGGAGTTATCACAAAGAGCTTCAGTTGGGGAAGTGCCTCCATGACATCCAGCTGTGGGGCATTTTCTCAATTAGTGATCAAGGGGGGTAGGGCCCCTTGTGGGTGGTGCCATCCCTGGGCTGGAAGTCTTGGGTTCTATAAGAGAGCAGGCTGAGCAAGCCAGGGGAAGCAAGCCACTAAGAAACATCTCCCCATGGCCTTTCTGTCAGCTCCTGCTTCCTGACCTGCTTGAGTTCCAGTCCTGACTTCCTCTGGTGATCGACAGCAGTGTGGAAGTAAGCTAAATAAACCCTTTCCTCCCCAGTTTGCTTCTTGGTCATAATGTTTGTGTAGGAATAGAAACCCTGAGTAAGACAGTCCTCATTTACATCTCTTTTATTGGGTGAAGAAGGACTTGGCTTTTTGTGGCATGCCTATTACCTGTTCTTTCAAAAGGAATCATCAGAGCTTTTACAGATGTCAGGGCAAAATATATAAATTCAAGTACCAATATCTTTGCTAGCAGAAGTTGGTAAATGCAAATTATGTTGGAAGGTGTAAGAAGGTATTTTAAGGTATAAAAATGCAAGTTATAGAGATTAAAAAATGGAGGAGAAATGGGAGCTGTCTCATGTTCCCTCCACATGCTATTGTTATTTCAAAGTTCAGAATTTGAATAGCATTCTGATAAGTTAATGGAACATTGACAGTTTACAGTCACAAGCTCAAGATTTTAATTTGCCTTTGTTTTTCTTCTGAATGTAAACTTGCACATGCATCTCATCATGCTAAAAACTTTCTCTGTTCAACTGTATATCTATAGCTGTAAACCTATAGCTTTTTTATAACAGACACCTGTTAACTAAATTTCTAAAATATGGATTTCAATACAATGGCAAATACTAATGTATAGTCTTTTGTAAACTAAAGTTCACATAAGTTTCAGGGAATCAAGAGTCCTAAGACTTGGACCCAACTGTCACAGATCAAATGGCCTCCAGATAAGTGTATCTGCCTGTTCCTGAAAATGGGATTTTCCCTTTGTCTTGGGATTTCTTACCTTCCACAATTGGTAGACAATTTTAATTTCTGTTCCTAGGTGAAAATCTCAGCAGATTTTCACCTGGCTGATTCCATCCAAGGATCACCCATGGAACTGCTGAATTCTGGACTTGCTGGAAGCTGATGAGATTGTTTCTTGTCTTTCATCTGGGTTAGCTAATCAGAAGCTTTTGATAAATGCCCCATTGCCCAGCCTTTGACTAGCATTTGAGCCTTCTTGGGACTCTGCAGCATCCTAATGTCAGTAGGAAGCAAATGCAGAACAGAGATTCGGCATCTGTTTTAGTCAGGGTTTCTATTACTGCATAAACATCATGACCAAAAAGCAAGTTGGGGAGGAAAGGGTTTATTCAGCTTACACTTCCACATTGCTGTTCATCACTAAAGGAAGTCAGGACTGGAACTCAAGCAGGTCAGGAAGCAGGAGCTGATGCAGAGGCCGTGGAGGAATGTTTCTTACTGGCTTGCTTTCCCTGGCTTGCTCAGTTTGCTCTTATAGAACTCAAGACTATGAGCCCAGAGATGGTTCCACCCACAATGGGCCATCCCCCACAGCTGGATCTCATGGAGGCACTTCCTCAAGTGAAGCTCCTTTCTCTGTGACAACTCCAGCCTGTATCAAGTTGACACACAAAACCAGCATCCATTGTTTTACTCTATAGGCTGAAATGTGAGGTCAAATAGACACCCCCCCTCTCCCACCGACTACACTCTGAAAACAACTCTATTTCTCTTGTCAAGATTTTGTAACAGCTTGTGTATTCTTGCCTCATGTGTTAATGACTGGGCAAATGAATGCTTTTGTGTTTGGAAATTTGTAACCTATGACAATTGCACTGTTAGTAATTGTATGGGTTTAACTTGCTATGATTGTAAACTGACTAATTGTGTACCCAACATTGTACAAGGAAATTCTGTAATGGTATTTCATCAACTTTATTTGTTATGCTTCTAGTTAATGTTTCAGAACCTTGATATGTACATTGAGGCTTGCAAATGCTGGATAAAGTTCAGAAAGCTTTGAGTAGACCTAATGATTTGTCTAAAAGGTGTTAAACTCCTGCAATTTAATGCTGCAAAAGCTGCCTCTAAATGGTTAGTGCAATTAAGAAAGAGCATGCCTTTCTGGTTTTCCTTTACTCATTTGCCCTTTCCAATACTTGCCTTGGGTACTCTAATGGTAATAGGATTACACCTGTTACTACTTGTGGTTAAGTATGCCCTCCATTCCCTTTTAAATATCCATGTAGTTCTCCATCATATACAGCTCAAAACTGTAACCTAATAGGTTACACCGCCCATTGCAGTGGCTGGTAGTCAAAGATGGACAAGATTCTCTTCAAGGTGGACCAATCTAAGACAGGGAATGAACGCTAGGACTCATTGCTTTTATGACAGGTAAGATCTACCCTTCTTGAGGGCATGCCTAAGGCAGGAACAGTCTTTCTGTGCCAATAGGTGAGACAGCTTTGGCTTGTATAAAATAAGAAAAGGGGGGAGATGTTGGGAGCCATTTTGCTGCTTCTCTAAAGCAGAGGAAAAAGAGATAGAGAGAGAAAGTCAGCCTGCCAGGCAGAGTCAAGGTAGGTCGAGCCCATTGGCAGATTTTTCCAGCCTGCCTAGGCATGGAATGATAAGAGGATATGCACCTGGTGCTCAAGGCGAGGGGCTGAAGATTCTGTTGACGTTGGTGAAAAGAACAGAGGCTTTTGGGATGGGAAGGAATGTCTTGTGTGCATTTTAGCAAAGTGTTTCTGTTAGCTTATGGCCTTGTTTCCCAAGATACTGTAAAATATATAAATAATAAAATTAAACTCAAGGCTGCCACAGCATTGGCTGGACAGCTCTCCTGATATCTAACCTTTGTCTCTGAGTTTTCTTTTCTGTCTTTCCTATAATCATCCTCACTCCCCCCTCCAAAGATTGTTCAACTTAATACCAGCTAGGCTGGTACAGTCCTATAGTTTTGGATCTGTATAACTGGCAGTTCATCAATGGGGTAGATATTGGGGTGAGCCAATTCAAAGCCCAAGATCTGGGCCTGACAGGTATCTGAGCTGGTCAGCTGCTATCATATCCTTTGGGCCAAATCACCAGCAACCCCCACAACCAAGGCCAGCTCTATCCTCTTGCCCAGGAGAGGTACAGTGCCCACTCTCCAGAGTGTTTCAACCAGTGAGGGACAGGACCAGTTTTCTCACTCTAATCACCCCCAGGGCCAGCTCTCCTGCCTATAATAGGTGGCAAGGGACAAGGGAGGGGAAAGGGTGACTTTCCCTCATCTGTGCCACTGAAGAGACAAAAAGCAACATGACAGATTCCATCTTGTCCTCTGAACTCCATTTTAAGCTGCTGTCCTTGGGAAACCTTGGGGAAAACTACTGTCTCCAGCCTTTGGAGGAAGCAAAAGGCTGCTGCCTCCTGCCTTGGAGTGAGCGGTAGTCTGTGAGTCTGAATTTTTGGATTCATTTCTGTTTTCAGTCACAGCTCTGCTATTTTCTGTGTAATTTGTCTGCTATGTCCCTCATGGTATTTGGTTTCTATCTGTATAGGACTTTGAGGGACATTATGGGACAGACTGATTCTCATGCTCTCAATATCGTTTTAATTCATTTTAAGGATGTCAGGGCCAGAGAATGCAACCTTTCTGTAGATGTGAAGAAAGGGAAAATGACCATTTACTGCAGCTCAGAGTGGGTGACATTCAATGTTGGCTGGCCACTAGAGGGGACCTTCCATCTCCCCACAGTGTTGGTGGTAGAAGACAAGGTATTTCAAAATGCTCAGGGGTACCCTGATTAAATCCCCTATATAGTAGTTTGGAAGGATTTGGTTACGAACCTGCCACCTTTGGTTACATCCTTTCTCTTTCCCCGTGCTAATGTTTCCCCATCATCATCAATAGTGTCGGCCCTGGTGACAAGAGATCAGAAACAGCTCTCAAATCTACCGCCCCTCTTTACCCTACCTTATAGGACAGCACCCTTGAGGACATTGTCTTTCCTCTACCTTATGCTCTTCCACTGGTTGAGGAGGCTCTGGTGCAGCCTCCAGCAGTCTCCAGCGTCAGGTCAAGCACCACCACCTCCAGCTTTGGTGGTGCCGGCTTCAGGAATGGAAGGGGGGCTGCACAGGAAATGAGGAGCAGATGTACAGTACCCCTGAGGCTGTATATCCAGAGGCAGATTCCACTGTTTTACCCCTAAGGGCAGCAGAACCAGTTGATCAACAAAGGAATCAACCTCACCATTGCTGGCCCTTCATTATAGCTGATCTTTATAATTGGAAGAGGGAAAATGCCTGACTCTCTGACAACCCTAGGGAGCTCCATCTCCTGTGTATTGCTGAAGGGAAGGGGCCTAAAGAAGGCTGTCAACCAGCATTAGGTAAGAACCAATGTGCCTACTGTAAGGAGGAAGGGCAATGGGCTAAAGAGTGCTCAAAGAAAAAGCCAAAGGTTAAGACCATGGTCACAGAGGAAGAAGAAGATTGAGGGAGTCGGGGTTCAGACCCTCTCCATGAACCTAGGGTAACCCTTAGAATGGAGGGGAAGCCTCTAGACTTTCTGGTGGATACTGGAGCTCAATATTCAGTGCTCTTAAAGGATGAAGGACTGCTGTCTTCCAAGAGGTCCTGGGGCCAGGGGGCCACAGGCACTAAACAATATTCATGAACTACCCAAAGACCAGTGGATTTAGGAATGGGACTGGTAATCCATTCATTCATGGTCATTCCCTAGTGCCCCCTACCCCTTACTGAGGGAAGGATCTCCTAGCAAAAAGGGGGGCCCAAATTCATTTTAAACCTGGGAAAGTCCGGTTATTGGATCAGAAAGGATATCTGATCCAGGTGTTGACTCTCAACTTGGCTTCTGAGGCTGAGTATAGACTCTATGAGCCACCAACCCTCCCAGAACAAGACTTGGATGTTTGGTTGAAAAAGTTTCCCCAAGCATGGGCAGAAACTAGAGGCATGGGCTTAGCAAAATATCAACCCTCTGTGTTTGTAGAGCTTAAGCCAGGGATGGACCCAGCCCAGATAATGATCCAGCATTTGTGTCTAAGGTAAGCCAGGATGTAGCAAGATTTTTTGGGGCAGATTGGAAGTTACATTGTGCATATTGACTCCAAAGTTCAGGACAGGTAGAAAGTATGAATAGAACATTAAAAGAGACCTTAATTAAATTGACCTTGGAGACGGGCGGGGACTAGGTGATGCTTTTTCCCTTTGTCATATATTGGGTGATGAATTCTTCAAACCAGATGGAATTAACCCTCTTTAAGACTATGTATGATGTTCCTGCCCTCATTGTACCCAACCTGCAGTCAGCAGCTGTTGCAGAATTGAATGATGGTGACTTAATAACTAAAGTCAGAACAACCCAGTGGGCTCATGAGTATGTTTGGCCTCTATGAAGCAGGCCCCATTCCAGAACCACATAAATTTGAGCCAGGAGACTGGGTCTACATACAGAGATTTCACTATGATGCGCTAGAGCCCAGGCAGAAATGACCTATCATTATCCTGCTAACCTGGTGTCAAAGAAAGACCTTATCACAGTTGTCTGGCAAGGAGACAGCTCCAAAGGTTTACTGCCAAAGGAAAGCCAGCCATAGGATAGGAAGCCAGGAAGTCATTAAGCCTGAGGCTTCACATTACTGAAGGTAGAAATCCTGGATTGCTCTTCACAGTTAGACTCTTGATAAGGCCAATTGTAAACCATTGCCAGCAGCTGTGGGCCCAAATCAGATTTTGACAAACCCTAAACCTGTATTAACACCATTGTCTAGACTAGTAACTATCTTACCCCCAGTCACCTAATTGCAGGGACCCTTAGTTCCAGAACTTTTCCTTAAACACTCAGAACCAGTGAGTCCCCTCTGGTCAATGATGCTAAAGACCTTCAAATTTTGAATGTCTCCAAGCCAGAATTTACTACCTCTTGTTGGTTATGTTATAAAGCTAGAACTCCCTTTTATGAAGGCATTGGGTTAATAACTGGGTATAATGTGTCTGAAAAAGATACTGTGTGTATATGGTCACAGGAAGGTTCAGCTTTAACCCTGAAAACCATATTGGGGCAAGGTATCTGTCTGGGAAATGGCCCCCTGTTACACCATTCCTACAGATTCATTCCAAATGTATTATTCTCCTGGAACAGGCATGGAGAAGGCATGGGCCTGTTCAATGGACTGACCTCTTTTGTGCATGAAGAAGTTCTTAATTCCTCTACCCTAAAAGGATTCTGTATTTTACTTCAGGTAGTGCCCTGTATAAACTACTATTTAGAAGAAACAGTGTTGAGAACTTTGGTAGGTCATGTTGGAGGAGACCTCATGAGAAAGACAAGGGAACCCATTTCTTTAACCTTAGCTTTAATTTTAGGGGCAGGACTAATTGGAGCTGGCGCTGTGATAGCTACATTAACATTGCAGGAAAAGAATTACAATAGCTTGAAGGCAGACATAGATTAAGATATCCAATGCCTAAAAAAGTCCATCTCACACTTGGAGCCTAACAGACTCTCTCCAAGGTAGTGCTGCAAAATAGGTGAGAATTAGACTTAATATTTCTACAAGGAGAGCTATGTGCCTCTTTGTGTGAGGAGTGTTGTTTCTATGTCAACCATTGTGGAGTTATTAGGGAATTATTAACTAAAGTTAGGGAAAGTATATATAGATACCAGTAGAAACAAGAAAATTCCAAAAGTTGGTACAATTCACTATTTGATTCCTCCCCCTGGTTAACAACTCTCATTTCCATTCTCATGGGACCTTGGATCTTCTCTTACTCCTCCTCCCTTCTGGACTCTGCATTATCAATAAGCTTTTACAATACATGAGAAACAGACTTGGAACTATTCAACTGATGGTAATGAGGTCACATTATCAACAAATTAACACAGATGATCCAGATCTCAAAGAGCCAGATTGGCCTCTAGAGCTACTAACAGATATTGTGGGGGATGGAAGGGGATGAAGAGACAAAAAGCAGCAGGACAGATTCCATCTTGCCCTCTAAATTCCATTTTAAGTTGCTGTCCTTGGGAAACCTTGGGAAAAACTGGTGACTCCTGTCCTTGGAGGAAGCTGTCCTTGGAGTGATAGAACCCCATCCTTGAGCTCTGAGAAAGAGACCACCCAGCGTTCCCAGCAGTCAAAAATAGACATAACACCTATGGCCACCTTGCCACAACAGAAATAAATGGTCACAAAATGGGATGAGTTAATCATTCCCAGGTCAAAAATGCCCCTTTTCAGATGTGTGGTCTCTCTTTGTTGTCTGAACAAATGCTATCAGTTTAAAGGTTAACATCTCTTTTCTTTCTTTCTTTCTTTCTTTCTTTCTTTCTTTCTTTCTTTCTTTCTTTCTTTTTTTTTTTAGGTTTTTTGAGACAGGGTTTCTGTGTACAGTCCTGGATGTCCTGGAACTCACTTTGTAAACCAGACCAGGCTGGCCTCGCACTCAGAAATCCACCTGCCTCTGCCTCCCAAGAGCTGGGATTAAAGGTGTGTGCCACCACTGCCCAACCAGGTTAACATTTCTTTTCCCATTTACCCAATTATGTAACTCCAAGGCTTGAAAGCCCCAGCTTGCGCCTTTTTCCTCATAAGCCCCCTGAGCCCATAGACTTGTGTGTTGCATTCCTAACTTGTGCAGGGAGGATTGTGGCCTGAATCTGAACTCAAATAAAACTCTCATGTGCTTGCATCAGAGTTGTGGTCCCTGGTGATCTTTTGAGGGGGTGTCTCACAAACTGGGCATAACACCACTACACAGCAGACAGAGGCTAGGCTGGCTCACCTGTACTCACACCCTTTGGGGTGACTCACCTGTAACCTCCATGTCCAGGTGAGGGATGGGGCTAGCTCTGCACAGCCTTTAGATATCAATATGCCCCAGGACAGTAGCCCAGACCAGGGATATCTGCCTGGCCTTTGGTGGTAACAGACTTCCGTTGTTGCAAAGCCATGGACCCAGTGGCAACACCAGCTGTTCCTCACTACCCTTGACTCTCTCCTTCTGCCTCTCTTCACTGTGCCTACATCTTTCTGTTTCTCTTTCTCTGTCATTTCTCCACAACTTACTTAGAGGTACCTGAGGTCTCTGAGTGCCTGTGGTTGTTTCAGAAGTGGTCTCAGGACTGCTATGCCTCACTTGCAGTGTGTTACCAGACGGTATTTATCTCCCACATGGTCTGCCCCTGTTCTAAACCTAGTGGTTCTAAAAGGCTTGCCTCTTACCCTGCCATCCAAGTGGCCCCATTCAATGTTCATCGCCTCATGCTCACTCTCACCCAGGTCCTCTGTCCCAAGTAAGGTTCTTATTGTCTCTGGCTTGCTCTCCTCTCAGGCTCTCTTTTTGTCAGGGAATTTAGGTTACTAATTATTCAGATGTTTATAGGCCAAGACCCTGAGTATAGGCATAGTCTCCCTCTTCTCTGGCACCTACTGACACACATGCGACACAGAAGCCACAGAAGCTAAAGGAAAGGGTCAATCTTTATTGAAGCAATAGAAAGGACACAGGACACTTTTTTCGCCCAGAGAAAGAGTGACTGCTGTCATGTACCCTGTCTCATATGCCTGACTCCCCTACCTTGGTCATAACAGTTCACATATTATCCAAGCCTACTTCCAGAGGTGAAAGACCTCATCTTCTCATGAAAACTTTTAAAAGTGGACACCTTGTTTTATCTGGTGGGACTAAATCTCTTCTTCACAGCTCCTGCTTTAAAGTTGATTGGTATTAAATCTCTTACTTGAAGGACAGATCAACTCGATGAGTCTCTCCCTTTCTCCCTGCCCCACCTCACCCTTTCTGCTCTTCCTCCCTAAAACCTAATAGTAGTCAAAGGAAAATAAAAACAGCAATTAAGTCTCTAATAGGCTACTTAAAGTCTTAGGTGGATTTTTGAACCGATGTAGACATCTCTTCTCCTCCACTTAGGTCATTTTCTCACTTCTTGCCTTTCATCTTTGTCTTACCGTTACCTATTGAAAAGGAGAATGTGAAGTGTCCTGACAGAGTGGAAAAGAGAAAATAACTAGGAGGAAATAAGTCAAAGATGGGCTCTTGGATCCTGCTTTTTCCCATCTCTAGAATACTAAAAGCAGAGAGTGGAAACAGTTGGGGAAAGCTGTAGATGCAGCTTGAATAGAGGTCCTGAACTCAGCCTTTATGTCAGAAATGCCTGATAGTAAAAATTACCATGAAAATCTCTTAAATGTCCCACAACTGTCATATACTTGTTCATCTTTTCTTATATTCTACATTCAATTCTTCATCAAAATCTGTGAGCTCTTGTTTCAAATAGAATCTTACATCTAACGAATTTTCATAATCCTTACTTCTTCCCTTTATTATTTTTTCTTTTTTTATTAGATATTTTCTTTATTTACATGTCATATGATATCTCCTTTCCCAGTTCCCCCCCCAAAGAAATAA
>NW_022196914.1:38854316-38888927 GCF_008632895.1 Mastomys coucha | reverse complement strand
AAAAAACCCTGTTCTTTCCCCCCTCCTCCTGCTTACCAACCCACCCTCTCCCGCTTCCTGGCCCTGGCATTTCCCTACACTGGGGCATAGAACCTTCACAGGGACAAGGGCATCTCCTGCCCTTGATGACCAACTAGGCCATCATCTGCTATACATATGCTGCTGGAGCCATTATTCCCACCATGTGTACTCTTTGGTTGGTGGTTTAGTCCCTGGGAAATCTAAGGGTACTAGTTAGTTAATATTGTTGTTACACATGGTATGCACTCTCTTATAAGTGGATATTAGCCCAGAAGATCAGAATAGACAAAGTACAATCCACAAACTACAAGAAACTCAAGAAGAAGGAAGAACAAAGTGTGGATGCTTCATTCCTTCTTAAAAGGGGGAACAAAATACCCATGGAAGGAGTTGCAGAGACAAATTGTGGAGCAGAGACTGAGGAAGGACAATCCAGAGACTGCTCCACCTGGGAATCCTTCCCATATTTAGCCATCAAATCCAGACACTATTGTGGATGGCAGCAAGTGCTGGCTGACAGGAGCCTGATATAGCTGTCTCCTGAGAGGCTCTGAGAGTACCCGACTAATACAGAAGTAGAGGCTCATAGTCATCCATTGGACTGAGTGCAGGGTCCCCAATGAAGGAGCTAGAAAAACGACCCAAGGAGCTGAAGGGTTTGCAGCCTCTTTATTCTTTTATAAACTGTTCCACATGCTTATATTTTTGATTCCCTACATTTTAATGTCCAAAACACATATTTCCCATGGCCACCAAGTCCTCTGGGGCAGATCCAGCTCTACTGAGTGGCTTGCTGTCCCTCAACCTCCCTGGTCCAGCCACTTCTCCATCTTCATCAGACCTGCTGAACTGGAACCATACAGTTTAGATTCACAAATAGTGAAAAAGTACACATTTTAACCCAGAGTTTGTCACTATCCCATTCAAAATCTTTAGTAGATTCTTATTTCCATAAGGTCACCAGGATCCAACCCCTACTTAACCTTTGTACATCGAAGAATGTGGTAAGAGGGGTTACTTCCCTTTTCTTGAGAGTCAGTGAGGAAATGGGTATTCTAAAGGAAGCATCGAACTTACTTGTCAGAATGAAAAAAAAAAAAAGAGGATGAGGTAGAGGGTCTATAATGAGACAATAAGACCTTTCAACTTTTCTTAAAGACAAGATGAGGCATGCCTGAATGCATTTGTCTACGTGTATTGTAACTGACTAATTCTTCAAATGGGGTCTTAATACATATTAGGCTAGAAAGATGTCTCAGCAGGTAAAAATCACTTAACAACAAGCCTTATGTCTTGAGTTTAATCAACAGTATCCATATGGTAGAAAGAGAGAACCAGTTCCATCAGGCTGTCCTCTTTCCTAGACACACACACACACACACACACACACACACACACACACACACCACACCACACCATGGTATCTGTTCCTAATAATCAATAAGCAAATGTAGTAACTTTTTTTTACTTTTAAATTTTTTTATTGATTTAAGTTTTATTGCATCATGATGAGAAAAGATACATAATTTCAATTTATCTGAATTTGTTAACATTTAAAATATATTTTAAGTAAATAGAATTATATCACAATTTTCTTTCCCTTTTATACTCCAACTCCTCCCAGAGACCCCCTTCAATATCTGCAATACCTTTCATTTTTTTATTTTGTCGTATTCTTTAAAATTTACAAAATACTTAACAATAAAATGAGTATTATAAAAGTTGTTTGATATAAAACAACAATCGATTGAACAGTCTTATGTAGATGCTTGTCTACAGCAATACTGAAAATACATATATTTTCCTCAATATAAATTTTAAATAACTCTAAATATATTAACTGTATATTTTAAAATAATATATTGCTACTAGTTTTCTTTTGAAATGAACATAAATAGATAAAAGTTTTGTTTGTTTGTTTGTTTGTTTTGTTTTTAGTAGATCTTAAAATCTTGGCTCTTACTGTGGTACAAGCCCAAAATAAAAACAATTTTTAGACATTGGAGTTCATTGTAATAAGGCTGTACTTCAATCGCCCTCACATCACCAAAGGATTTTACCTCCAGAGTAGCTAAGCTAAGAGTTGACAGTTCTGTTGGGCCAAGGAATGAATTGCAGGCACAATTTTTGGATACAGATTTCCTGCTATGGTCAAAGATATTTGATTTGAGTGATTGTCTTCATTCTCAGCCCAGAGAGAACAGGTTATATTCATTTAAGAAATGGTGTGTGTATTAAGATGGTCTATCCATGAAGTTATTCACCAACTGTTTCGATGAACAATGGTTCTGCTTGGAGGGTGGCACAGACATTAGGTGAGGGTAAGAATCTGGTTCATTGACTGTGATGACTTTGAAAAGCATTCATCTCAGAGAAAGAATAACTTATAAAGTCCTCTTCTTGATACAATAGTTACAAATATCAAGCAAAGCATTCAGTCTCACTCTTTATTGTTCTCTTAAAAGTCACCTCCCAAATTAATTGTCTATGCTTCTTTTGGCTGTATAAATAATTTTGAAATATGTAAGCTGTTCTGAAAACCATAGTATAGTGTAAAAATGCAAATAAAAAAATCCTACTAATAGAGAGGTTGAGATAGGAGAAGCATGATTTCAAGACCATTAAGTGGTACACAGCAAGGCACTTCAGGTACAAACAAGCAGAAAATGTATATGGATTGTACAATATTGGACCTATTTCTCCAATTACCAAATTAGAGAAACCATCAGATGGTAGCCAACAAATTTCTAATTCCTCATAATTTTGAATTTCAATCGATTAGGATATGTTGGTAATATTGTTACTTCCTGTTGTTTTTGTTGTAAGAGGTGGAATTGTTTGTGAGGGTTTGTTGAAAGATTACTTCCTTGCTTCTTCTAGGGTGTAGTTTTGCTCCTTATGTTAGTGTTTTCCATCGATTATTATCCTTTGTAGGGCTAGATTTGTGGAAAGATATTGTGTAAATTTGGTTTTGTCATGGAATATCTTGTTTTCTCCATCTATGGTAATTGAGAGTTCTGTTGGGTGTAGTAGCCTGGGCTGGCATTTGTGTTCTTGTAGGGTCTGTATGACATCTGCCCAGAATCTTCTAGATTTCATAGTCTCTGGTGAGAAGTCTGGTGTAATTCTGATAGGCCTGCCTTTATATGTTACTTGACATTTTTCCCTTACTGCTTTTAAAATTCTTTCTTTGTTTAGTGCATTTGGTGTTTTGATTATTATGTGACAGGAGGAATTTCTTTTCTGGTCCAGTCTATCTGGAGTTCTGTAGGTTTCTTGTATGTTCATGGGCATCTCTTTTTTTTAGGTTAGGGAAGTTTTCTATAATTTTTTGAAGATATTTACTGGGCCTTTAAGTTAGGCATCTCCACTCTCTTCTATACCTATTATCCTTAAATTTGGTCTTCTCATTGTGTTCTGGATTTCTGGATGTTTTGGGTTAGGAGCTTTTTGCTTTTTGTATTTTATTTGACTGTTGTGTCAATGTTTTCCATGCTTTCTTCTGCCCCTGAGATTCTCTCTTCTATCTCTTGCATTCTGTTGGTGATGCTTGCATCTATGGCTCCTTATTTCTTTCCTAGGTTTTGTATCTCCAGGGTTGTCTCCCTTTATGTTTTCTTTATTGTTTCTATTTCCATTTTTAGATCCTGGATGGTTTTGCTCATTTCCTTCACCTGTTTGATTGTGTTTTCCTGTAGTTCTTTAATGGATTTTTGTGTTTCCTCTTTAAGTGCTTCTAGCTCTTTACCTGTATTCTCCTGTATTTCTTTAAGGGAGTTATTTATGTCCTTCTTAAAGTACTGTATCATCATCATGAAAAGTGATTTTGGATCTGAGTCTTGCTTTTCCAGTGTGATGGCGTGTCTAGACTTGTTATGGTGGGAGTATTGGGTTCTGATGATGCCAAATAACCTTAGTTTGTATTGCTTCTTTTCTTACACTTGCCTCCCACCATCTGGTTATCTCTAGTGCTACCTACCCTGGCTATATCTGACTGGAGCCTGTCCTTCCTGTGATCCTGGTTATGTCAGAACTCCTCAGAGTCAAGCTGTCTCTGTGATCCTGTGACACTGGAATCCTGTGATCCTGGAATTGTGTGATCCTGACCCTGTTAGAGTGCCTGGGAGTAGAATTTCCTCTGGGTATTATGGGACTCAGTGCGGAGTTTGCACCCAAGGTCTGCTCAGGACACCGGCCCAGACAGACCTGAAGGAACCTGTGCCACTGGACTAGTGGGGTTCCTGCATGCCTGGGTTCTGCTGGTCCCAATTACTCCTGGTGTTGGAACAGAAGTTGTGTCCTCCTCACCTCTGATCCTATGATCCTGGGTGTGTGAAAGTGCCTGGGAGTGGAGCTTCTTCTAGGTGTTGTGGAACTGGCCAAATGTAGTAATTTTTAAATGGTATTTTCTTATGATTTTGGAACTTGTGATCATGGTTTTGGCAGATCTAGTCTCATTTTGTGAATTGTGAGGAAGAATCTATTTCAAGTCTCCTGGTATTTTCAGGCTTTCTCTGATGCTTGTTGGGTTGTAAATACACCATGTAAATTTGTATTCTTACCTTCACATGGCAATTTTCCTGTGACCTATGCTTAATTTTTTCCCTCATAGGAACATATATTATACTAGATTAGTAGCCCAGCTCAACAGCCTCAGTTTAACTTGAGTACTTCTTTTTTTTTTTTTTTTTTTTTTTTTTTTTTTTTTTGGTTTTTCAAGACAGGGTTTCTTTGTGTAGCCCTGGCTGTCCTGGAACTCACTCTGTAGACCAGGCTGGCCTTGAACTCAGAAATCCACCTGCCTCTGCCTCCCAAGTGCTGGGATTAAAGGCGTGTGCCACCACTGCCTGATTACTTGAGTACTTCTTTACTAGACTCCTTTCTAAGTAAAGTCACAAGCTGTGGTCTTGGGGTGACAGTTTCATCTATTTTTAAGGGAATGCAGCTTAATTCCTAAGGCTGGATCTAATTATTTTTGAAAAAGGAGTAGAAGAATAAGGACAGAGGAAGCAAACCCATGAGAGGAGGAAGCTCATGTGATGTGAACTCTTAGAAATAGAGCTGCAAGGCAGTTATAAAGTGCTTTCTGAAATAGTCAGAAAACTATGTTGTTGGATCTCCTGGACTGGGGAGATACAAAAACAACCAAAGTTTAGTTAGTTATAGGAAGCATCAGTTTAGGGGCATTTTCCTTCAAGAGGACAGTGATCCTATTTGAGAATGTCCCTGGTTCCTCACTATGGCACGAACCTAGGAAGACCCCAAAACAACAAGTGAAAGATAATGACATGGAAGCACTTTAAAAAAAAAAAAAAACTTTTCAGTGTTTGCCCCCACTCTTGGTCCCGCATCCCACAGTTCATCATCCCATCCCCCCTCCCTATTGCCTCCAAGTGGGTGATCCCCCTTTCCCCACAGGCCTCCCCTTGCCCTGGGGCCTCAAGTCTCTCAAGGATTAGGCTCATCTTCTCCTACTGAGGTCTGACCACACAGTTCTTTACTATAAATGTGTCAGGGGCCTCAGATCAGCCCATATCTGCTCCTGGGTGGTGGCTCAATCTCTGGGAGGTCCCTGGGGTCTGGGTTAATTGAGACTGCTGGTCTTCCTATGGGGTTGCTCTCCCCTTCAGCTTTTTCTATCCTTCTCCCGATTCAACTATAGGTGTTCTTGACAAATTCAGTCCAATGGTTGGGTGTAAGTATCTGCTTCTTTCTCAGTCAGCTGCTGGTAGGGCCTTTCAGAGAACAGCTGTGCCAGGCTCCCCTCTGTAAGGACATCACAGCATCAGTAATAGTGTCAGGCCTTGGTGCCCCTACCTCCTGTTAAATGGATCCCAAGTTGGGCTGGTCATTGGACCACCTTTCCTTTAGTCTCTACTCAATTTTTGTTCCTGCAGTTGTTTTAGACAGGAGCAATTCTGGGTCAGAGATTTTTGACTGCACTTGGGGCCCTGTCTATCTGCTGTAGGTGGACTCTTCGAATTCCCTCTGCCCCATATTAAGCATTTTGGCTAAGGTCAGCCCCATTGATTCCTTAGAGTCTCTCATCTCCTGGGTCTCTGGTACTTTCTAGAGGGTCCTCCCACCTCCTACTCCCTAATGTTGCTTATTTCCATTCATTCTCTTGGCCCTCTAGGCTTCTCTCCTGTTCCTTACCCATCCACCATGTGATCATGTTTCCCTTTTCCCCTCCTCATCCCCTCACTTGCCAAGGTCCCTTCCTCTCTCTGCCTCCAATGATTGTTTCCTTTCCCTTTTCTATGTGGGATTGAAGGATCTTCACTTGGGCCTTTCTGCTTGTTACACTCCTTATAGTATGTGGATTATATTCTAGGTATTTTGTTCTTTTTGGCTAATATTCACTTATCAGTGAGTACATACCTTGCATGTCCTTTTGGGTCTGAGTTACCTCACTTAGGAGGATATTTTCTAGTTCTAACCATTTGTCTGCAAAAATTTCGATGTCCTTCTTTTTTGTTTTAATTGGATATTTTCTTTATTTACATTTCAAATGTTATGCCCTTTCCCGGTTTCCTCTGCTCCTCTCCCCACCCCCAGAAACCCACTATCCCATCCCACCATCCCTTGCTTCTATGAAGGTATTCCCCCACATACCCATCAACTCCTTTCTCCCTACCCTGATATTCACCTATACTGAAGTATCGATCCTTCACAGTACCAAGGACCTCTCCTCCCACTGATGCCTGACAAGGCTATCCTCTACTACATATGTGGCTGGAGCCATGGGTCATTCCAGGTATACTCTTTGGTTGGTGGTTTAATCCCTGGGAGCTCTGGGGTATCTGGTTTGTTGATATTGTTCTTCCTTTGAGGTTTCAAACCCCTTAAATTTCTTCAGTCCTTTCTCTAACTCCTCCATTGGTGATCCTGTGCTCAGTCCAATGGTTGGCTGCGAGTATCCACCTATGTACTTGTCTGGCTCTGGCAGAGGCTCTCAGGAGACAGTTACATCAGGCTCCTGTCAGCAAGTCCTTCTTGGCATTCATAATAGTGTCTGGGTTTGGTGTCTATATATGGGATAGATCCCCCAAGTGGGGTATCTGAATGGCCTTTCACTCAGTCTCTACTCCACACTTTGTCTCTGTATTTCCTCTCATGTGTATTTTGTTCCCCCTTCTAAGAAAGACCTAAATATCCACACTTTGGTCTTCCATCTACTTCCCTCTACTGAGCCTCTACTTCTGTATTAGTCAGGCACTGGCAGAGCCTCTCAGGAGACAGCTATATCAGGCTCCTGTAAGCAAGCACTTGTTGGCATCCACAATAGTGTCTGGGCTTGGTGATTGTATTTGGGATGGATTCTCACGTGGGACAGTCTCTGGATTGTCATTCCTTCAGTCTCTGCTCCACACTTTGTCTCTGTAACTCCTTCCATGGGTGTTTTGTTCCCCCTTTTAAGAAGGAACGAAGTATCCACACTTCAGTCTTCCACACTTCAGTCTTCCTTCTTCTTGAGTTTCATTTGGTTTATGAATTATATTGGGTATTCTAAGCTTCTGGGCTAATATCCACTTAACAGTAAGTGCATACCATGTGTATTCTTTTGTGATTGAGTTACTTCACTCATGATGATATCCTCCAGATCCATCCATTTGCCTAAGAATTTCATGGATGCAGAGCCAGCACCCGAGGTCTGCTTCAGGTGCAGGTTCAAACTGGAAAAAAATCCATGACACTGGCTGGCCGGGGGTTCCTGAGTCTCTGGATCCTGGGGATTTCAGTTATTCTTGGTGTTGGGGCAGATGTGACCCCCTCACCTCTGATCCTGGGAGTCGAGCTTCCTCTGGAAATTGTGGGACTGGGTGTGGAGGCAGCACCCAAGATCTGCTCAGGGCATAAGGTCAGACTAGAAGGAGATGTCCTTGTTTTTAATAGCTGAATAGTATTCCATTGTATAAATGAGCCACATTTTCTGTATCCATTTTTCTGTTGAGAGACATCTGGATTGCTTCCAGATTCTGGCTATTACAGATGAGGCTGCTATGAACATGATGGTGTACATGTTCTTATGGTATGGTGAGGTATCTTTTGGGTATCTGCCCAAGAGTCTCCGTGTAGAACTGTTTCCAATTTTCTGAGGAATTGCCATATTGATTTCCAGTATGGTTGTTACAGTTTGCAATACCACCAGCAACGGAGGAGTGTTCCTCTTTCGCCTCATCCTTGCCAGCATGTGTTGTCACTTGAGTTTTTGATCTCAGCTGTTCTGACTGGTGTGAGGTGGAATTTCATGGTCATTTTGATTTGCATTTCTCTGATAACTAAGGACATTGAATATTCCTTTAAGAGCCATTTCCAATTCTTCTGTTGTGAATTGTTTGTTTATCTCTGTACCCCATTTTTTTATTGGGTTATTTGTTTTGTTTTGTTTTGGTTTTTTTTGAGTTTAACTTCTTGAGTTCTTTATATATTTTGGAAATTAGCCCTCTATCTGATATAGGGTTAGTGGAGATCTTTTCCCAATCTATAGGTTGCTGATTTGGCTTATGGATGGTTTCTTTTGCCTTATAGAAGCTTTTCTGTTTTATGAGGTCCTATTTATCAATTGTTAATCTTAGTGCCTGAGTCATTGTTCTGTTCAGAAAATTTTCCCATGTGCAAATGAGTTTGAGGTTCTTTCCCACTTTCTCTTGTATCTAGTTTTTTGTTGAGGTCCTTGATCCACTTGGACTTGAGCTTTGTGCAAGGTGATAAAAAGAGATATATTCTCATTTTTCTACATACAGAACACCAGTTTGATAGCACCAGTTATGGAAGATGCTTTCTTTTTTCCATTGTATATTTATGGCTAGGAAGCCCCAAGAAGAGAGAGATAATGTTATATAACATTATCTGGCCAAAATACAAACTGGGGACCAAAGAGTGACTCTCAACTATAATAACATTCTCCAATTAGACACTCTCTGTAAAAGATAAAGAAAATGGACTAAAACTCTGTAGGTATATAATTTTATGTGATCTTTATTTACCAGAGTCAGAAAATCCTATAAGGAAGGGGACTCCTAACTCTAACCGTGCCATTTGTGGATGATTCTCCTTGAAAGGTCAACATCTCACTCAGGTGTAATCATTTACCATCCTCTTCTAATACTTTACCAACCTAAAGGCTGAGAATGTGGCCAGATAGCATCTGAAGCCTCTCAAGGTCATTTCCCCACTTGACAATATCCCATCAACCTGTTTTGATTTGTAAACATGTCTTGATTTTAACTTTCTTTGTTCTATTCCTAATACAAAGAGCTTCATAAAACTAGTACCTCATACAAACATGGAGTTTGGTAGCTATAACTTGGGTTCCTGGGGCATGGTTATTTACATTTGGCTTCAGAATGAACTACCTCATCTTCCCTTTTCAGTACACACTGTGTTTTTGCATCAACTGTTTTTGGTGCCTAAATGTTGAACGCCAAGGAATATCGACTTTCACTGGAGGTATCATCTGGATTGGTGCCAGGAATCAGCATGGTCCCCTTAAGCCCAGCTATCTTGCATGGTCTCCTCAGGTTCATTATTTCTTTCTAGAGCTTGGACCTCTCTTCATTTTGGCAATAGTCCATGGGTTCAATCTTAGCTTGTCAATAACATGCAATTTGTTTGAATATCTTTTGTGATTCCAAAATATTTTATTTATTTTAACATGTTTTTTTTTAAACTAGCATTCAGATTTTGTTTTGCTACTCCTCCAGTATCTAATTCAAACAAGGAGGAGTTGTTTGAAAAAAACCTGCTGCTTAGCATTCCTACTGTTCTTATGATTAATAATTATGTCTATCTATATTTCAAGTATTAAAAATTGAAAAGACCTTGGCCAGAACGATGCCTCAGCAGGTAACATGCCCATTCTGACAAGACCAGCCAATTTGATTCCTAGAACCATGTAAAAGTAGAAAAGAAAGCAAACGCCACTATACCCTGCACTCTGCCTTCAACGCTTACACACCATGGCATGTGCATACCCATATACACATGTCATACATACAACAATAAATTATGATGATGCTATATTCTGAAATCATCTCTTACACTCTAAGAGACTTGAATCTTTGCTGGACCTCATAGCCAATGTTAATAATATAGCTTAAGGTCACTTAAGACTTAAGACTGCTAGTCTACTGTGTACTCAAACCTTTTGGTAGCTTACCTTTAAGAGAACAATGTAAAAATCAAACTTACTTGCATGTAATCAGGTTTTACAATGTAAGCATGCATGTTGGACCATGAAAGGCAGTCTGTGTTCTTGGTTGAGCGAGACTTACTCCAGAGACCCAGTAGAAAATTCTACAAGGGACAGAACAGTAAAGCTATACCCCCAAAATGGACACCAGACACCATGAACCCTCACTCCATTATCCTGTGGCTAGACAGTACCCCCAGATCCCAGCATTCTGGCTGGATTCTACCCAAGTCACCTGACCACAGCCAAGTATACCCCACTCCACAGAAATGTAGCACAGCTCACTATAAAAGGGGCTGCTTGACCCCTCCTCTCTATCTCTTAACCTCTTGCTCTAAACTTCTTTTCTTTACTCTCACCTCTTGCTCCCTCTTCATCCCTCCTTTCCCCCTCTCTCCATGTGGCCATGGCCAGTCTCCATGGCCAGTCTCTACTTTTCTATCTCTTTTCTATAACAAATGCCTTAAGACCAGAGACTGCCTGCTTTCATCTAGACTCACAGTGCTGGAACGTTGGTTTAGGCCTTCTTCTAAAGAGCTGCTTCTAATCTCCAGCAGGGAGACCAGACCAAGGACTCTGGTCCCACACAGGTGTGAGGAGGGGGAGGGGGTGGGGGGAGGGGGAAAGTGTTCTCTCCCCGCTTCTCTTCAGCTCCAGGGCTGACTGAGCTGCCCTGCCCCACCCCCACCTCGTTCTGGGATGTCCAAGACAGAGAGCCAATGGGGCTGTTCCCTCTCTACCCCACTCCCCCCTGGACTAGGATAGTGGCTTCCCACAGCCAGATGCCCACCCAGCAGAGTAGAGAGCTCGACAGCGGCCTCCAGCTTCTGCCCGGACTCGGGTTACCCTCCCCCGCCCTTTATTATTCCCCCATCGCTCTGTGGAGCTGCCTGATATCCAGCACCAGGCACCTTCACTGCAGGTGGACAACAGGGCGGCGTGCTCTGCTGCCGCTGCAAGGGCAGCGCTGGGTATCGCAGCCACTGGGCGCTGGGGATTGGGGAACAAAGGGGGAGGGGAAAAAAAACCTGTGCACTGCCAGAGCTCTGGCACTCTGGGCAGTCAGACACAGGTGTCTGTCAGTGCTCCCCACTCCACTGGTTGGGCATCTGGATCCAGTCCCAGGGGAGGGGTGGAGGGGACAGCTGTGGGGGCGGGGGTCTCTGGGCCTCTTAGAGGCCAAGGACGCAGGTTCCAGCTCCTGGGCATTACAGGTGACACTAGACACCGCGGAGGAGCTGAGAACGAATTGGGGGCCCCAGAGAAGCTCAGTCCAGCTCTGGGGCCGAAGGGAGAGAGGGGGCAGGGAAGAAAAGCAGAGGTGTGCACCTGGTCAGGTCTCACAGCTGTAAATGCTGGACCAACACTATAAGTCTAGATAAAGGAGGCGATTTATGGTTTTTTTTTTTTTTTTTTTGGTTTTTCGAGACAGGGTTTCTCTGAGTAGCCCTGGCTGTCCTGGAACTCACTCTGTAGACCAGGCTGGCCTCGAACTCAGAAATCCGCCTGCCTCTGCCTCCTTCCGGCTAATCCATGGTCTTAAGATGTTTTATTGTCTCTCCACCAGCCGAGCAAGATGCCCAAAGGAAAGAAGGCGAAGGGGAAGAAGGTGGCCCCAGCCCCCCGCCGTCGTCAAGAAACAGGAGGCCAAGAAGGTGGTCAATCCTTTGTTTGAGAAGAGGCCCAAGAACTTCGGCATTGGGCAGGACATCCAGCCCAAAAGAGATCTAACACGCTTCATCAAATGGCTTCGCTATATCAGGCTGCAGAGGCAAAGAGCCATCCTCTATAAGCGTCTCAAAGTACCTCCTGCCATTAACCAGTTCACCCAGGCCCTGGACAGGCAAACAACAACTCAGCTGCTTAAGCTTGCCAACAAGTACAGGCCAGAGACAAAGCAAGATAAGAAGCAAAGGCTACTGGCCCGTGCTGAGAAGAAAGCTGCTGGCAAAGGGGACGTCCCAACTAAGAGACCACCGGTCCTCCGAGCAGGAGTCAATACAGTTACCACCTTGGTGGAAAATAAGAAGGCTCAACTGGTGGTGATTGACCATGATGTAGAACCCATTGAGCTGGTGGTTTTCCTGCCTGCCCTGTGTCGAAAGATGGGGGTGCCCTACTGCATCATCAAGGGAAAGGCTAGGCTGGGGCGCCTGGTCCGCAGGAAGACGTGCACCACTATTGCCTTCACACAGGTTAACTCGGAAGGCAAGGGTGTTCTGGCTAAGCTGGTGGAAGCTATTAGGACCAATTATAATGACAGATACGACGAGATCCGCTGCCACTGGGGAGGCAACGTCCTGGGTCCTAAGTCTGTGGCTCGAATTGCCAAGCTGGAAAAGGCAAAGGCTAAAGAACTGGCCACTAAATTGGGTTAAATGTCCACTAAGTTTTCTGTACATAAATATAATTACAAAGTTAAAAAAAAAGATGTTTTATTGTAGAAGAGAGAGAGAAAAGGGTAGAGAAGTAGAGGCTGGCCATGGCCATGTGGAGAGAGGGGGAAGAGAGAGTTAAGACAAGAGTAAGAGGTTAAGAGAGAAGGGAGAGAGAAGAAAGGAGGGAGAGGAGAGGGGCCAAACTGCCCCTTATATGGTGGGCTGGGCTACCTGTCTGTGGGGTGGGGCATACCTGGCTGTGGTCAGCTGACCGGAGTCCAGCCAGAATGCTGGGAGCTTGGGACATTGTCTAGCCACAGGATAATGGAGTTGGAGGACTCGTGGAGTCAGCCATGTCTGGGAAGCATGGCTTCACTGTTCTGTCCCTTGTAGAATTCTCTACTGGGTCACCGGAAGTAAGCCTCGCTCAACCTAGAATACAGACTGCTTTGTACAGCCCAACATATATGTGTGTGTGTGTGTGTGTGTGTGTGTGTGTGTGTGTGTGTGTATGTGTATATGTATATATCTTCCTTGCCTCTGAACGAGAGTAACACATGTAGAATCATTTGTAAAACATAGCAGCTTTCTAAATTCTGCCACTTATAGTTACTTATTGATAAACAATGATATTTGTCACCTCGGTCAGTTGGAGCCAGCTGAAGTTTTCTATAAAGTATTCCATTCCTTCCCCATGTGATGTTGTGAGAAGAAGACTATCAAAGAAGACTACTCAGTCAGTGTTCAAGCAAATAAAAGTCTTTATTAGCCACCTGTTGACTATACTGGTTATTTGGGACTCTAGTGCAGTCCTGTGCCTTTTTCAGGGTGGGCTTTTAACCACATCCTAGATTGACCCACCTCAGGTAGCAAGACCAGTTAGCCAGAAGTCAAACTACAGAAGCCATAAAACAAAACAGAACAAAAAGCCCAAAAAACAAACAAGGTTAGAACATTTAGGGACTTTCCCAGATCTATTGACTTTGATGGATTTGTACTTTGTTCATGTTTTGGCAGATGTTCCTGCCTATGTACTGGGTTCCAAGGCCTGAATATTATTTCTGTCATGTTGTGCTAAAGTCTTGGGGCCTAGTAAGGTCTAGGGGCCTGTTACATTCTACATTGATTCTATGGGTGAGTGAAATCATGGACTCACCTGGCAGCATGGGGTTGTATTGACTTACTAGCATTACTAGTTTAACAAATTTGTTTTCTGTGTTACAGAGCTAAGTAGGCAGTTGATTAAGGAAGGCCCTACAATGAGAGCTAGCAGACAAAGAATTAATACCCCAGCCATGGCCATCAGTAATTAATGAGGGGGACCAGGAGAATAAAGATTGGTACCAGTTGTTAGTCTCTTAAAATTTTATTTCTCTTTTCTGAAGGTTATTTCTGTCCGTGGCTAAACATTTTGTAGTTACCCCTGGCTGATCAGCATAGAAGCAACAAGTTTCTCTCAGTGCCATATAGAAGCCTCTTTGTCCTATAGATAGATGATCCAATCCTCTGTAATTCTGAAGAACAACTTTCACTAAGGAGTCTACTTGGGCTGACAGATGAGAAACAGAATTTTCTAGATGGCTCAGGTCTGTGTCTATTGAGCATTGAATTCCTTAAAGGTTCTGTTCTCCATAAGTAGGGCTGAAGTTCCAACTTCAACAGAGCCTCACCAGTAGGAGAATGAGAATAGAGATGGTGCTTTGGCACAAGGAAGTTCAGAACTGAACCATTTTGGTATAACCCGACTCGCAGGCTTTTACCCAGTCTTCCTTCTTTCCTTTCTTTTTTCCCCCCTCCCACCCTCTTTCTTTCTTCAAAGCTTCCTGCCATACCCTAACCTAATGGGTAGATGATAATGGTTTCCTTTCTAAGACTATAAGAGAATCAGTATGCCCCTAGGAGGATTTAGTTTCATAACCTCATATAGAGCACTATGGTACCCACCTAGTTTTTCGAAGCTGGGGATGGGAGGTGGCAGCAGGGCAGGCATGTTACTGTATGTGATCCTGGGCGTTTTAGAGCACCTGGGAGTTGGGCTCCCTCTGGGTGTTATAAGAGTGAGTGCAGAGCCAGTACCCTAGGTCTGCTCTAGGGGCAGATTCAAACTGGAAGGAACCCGTGCTACTGGCCGGGCAGGGGTTCCTGTGTTCCTGGATCCTGAGGGTCCTACTTACTTCAGGTGTTGAGGCAGATGTTGTGGCCTCCTCACCTGTGATCCTGGGCATGATAGAGCACCTGGGAGTCAAGCTTCCTCTGGGTGTTGTGGGAGCCAGCTTCCTCTGGGTGTTGTGGGAGCCAGCGCCCAAAGTCTACTCAGGTCCATATATTACTTTTTAAAATTTATCTTTAATCTTTTTTTAAGGTCCAGTCATTATCTCTCTCCTGTCTGTCTTCTGACAGTTCCTCATCCCATTCCTTCCCCCCAATCTCCAAGAGGATATCCCTACCCCACCCCACCCCAGCATGCCTCCCTACTCCCTGGGGCCTCAAGTCTCTCAAGGGTTAGGTGCATCTTCTCTCACTGAAGCCAGACAAGGCAGTCCTCTCCTGTATATGTGCCAGAGGGGCTCGTATCAGCTAGTATATGCTGCTTGGTTGGAGGCTCAATGTCTGAGAGATCTCGGGGATTCAGGTTAGTTGAGACTGCTGGTCTTCCTATGGGGTCACCCTCCTCCTCAGCTTCTTTCAGCTTTTCACTAATTTAACCACAGGGGTCCCCAGCTTCTATCCATTGGTTGTGTATAAGTATCTACATCTGACTCATTCAGCTGCTTGTTGGGTCTCTCAGAGGGCAGCTATGCTAGGCTCCTGTCTATAAATCCATCATAGCATCAGTAATAGTGTCAGGCCTTGGGAGATGGATCCAAAGTTAAGCCAGTCACTGAACCTCCTTTCCTTCAGTCTCTTCTCCATTTTCACCCCTGCAGTTATTTTAGACAGGAACAATTCTGCATCAGAGTTTTTGATTGTGGGATGGCAACTCCATCCTTCCACTTGATGCTCTCTGTCTTACTACTGGAGGTGGACTCTACAATTTCCCTCTCCTCACTGCAGGGCATTTCATCTTAGGTCCCTTCCTTTGAGTCGTGAAAGTCTCTTACCTCTTAGGTCTCTGGTACATTCTAGAGCATCCCTCTACCTCCTGAGGTTGTCTGTTTCTTTTCTTTCTTCTGGCTCTCAGGGCTTCACTCCTGTTCTTCCTATCCCATACCTGATCTTGTTTTTCCTTTCCCCTCTCTGTTCCCTCTCCCACCCAGGTTCCTTCCTATTTCTGCTTCCCACCATTGCTTTCTTCTCCCTCCCAAGTGGGATTGAGGCATCCTCACTTGGACCCTTTGACTTGTTAACCTTCTTGAGTTCTATGGATTGTATCCTAGGTATTCTGTACTTTTTTTGACTAATATCCACTTATTAGTGAGTACATACCTGGCATATTCTTTTGGGTCTGAGTAACCTCACTCAGGACGATATTTTCTAGTTCCATCCATTTACCTGAAAAACTCATGATGTCCTTGTTCTTAATAGCTGAACAGTATTCCATTGTGTAAATGAATCACATTTTCTGTGTCCATTCTTACTTTGTGGGGCATCATGGTTGTTTCTAGCTTCTGGCTATCACAAATAAGGCCACTACGAACATAGTGGAACATGTGCTTCTGGGGTATGGTGGAGAATCTTTTGGGTATATGCCCAAGAAATGGTATAGCTGAGTCTTCATGTAGATCTATTTCCAATTTTCTGAGTAACTTCCAGATTGATTTCCATACCCTGAAGATCTTCCAATCTGAAGGTCTCCCAGGAGTTCTGCTCCATGCAGGTCAGCAGGTAAGGAACCTTCCCAATCAACTGTAGCAGCTGAGCAGGGATCTCTGATAAGCCTGGTGGACTTGGGACCCATCATTCCCTGCCCCAAACCTGCCTCCCAAACTCTGCTCTTCTTCATGAAATTATATGCTTTTAATTAATTATTTTTTTTTTTTTTACTTATTCACTTTACATCCTGCTTACTGGCCCCTTCCTGGTTGGTTACCCTCTCCCACAACCCTACCCTCACCCCTATTTTCTTCTCTGAGATTGATTTCCAGAATGATTGTACCAGTTTGCAATCCTTCCAGCAATGGAGGAGTGCTTCTCTTTCTCCACATCCTCTTCAACACGTGTTGTCACCTGAGGATCTTAGCCATTCTGATTGGTGTAAGGTGGAATCTCAGGGTCATTTTAATTTGCATTTCTCTGATCACTAAGGACTTTGAACATTTCTTTAGGTACTTTTCAGCCATTTGAGATTCCTCGGTTGTGAATTCTCGGTGTAGTTCTACACCCCAGTTTTTGATTGGGTTGTTTGTTTTTTTGATGATTAACTTCTTGAGTTCTTTATGTATTTTTGATATTAGCCCTCTATAGGATGTGGAAGATTTTTTTTCCCAATCTTTAGGTTGCCAATTTGTCTTATTGACCATGTCCTTTGCCTTACAGAAGCTTTCCATCCATTTTTATGTCCTTCCCCATACCTAAATCTGAATCCTGCCTATTCCTCTTTCCATCTCCTTTCCCTCCAAGTTGCCTCCCTCCATCTGCCTCTTATGGCTATTTTATTCCCCCTTCTAATTGTGACCCAAGTATCCTCACTTGTGTCTTCCTTCTTATTATCTCCTTTGGGACTGTGGAGTATAGCGTGGGTAAACTGTATTTTATGGCTAATATCCATTTATAAAGTGTATACCATACGTGTCCATTTGGAACTGGGCTGGAAAGATCACCTATGCTAATGGGTAAGAAGGATTAACACAGTAAAAATAGCTATTCTACTAAAAACAATCTACAGATTCAATCAATGCAATCCCAATAAAAATTCCAACACAATCTTTATAGACCTTGAAAGAGCAATTATCAACTTCATATGGAAAAACAAAAAACCCAGGATAGCCAAAAATTTCTGAACAATAAAAGAACTTGGGGAGGAATCACCATCCTGATCTCAAAGTGTGCTATAGAGCAATAGTGAAAAACCTACATGCAATTTGTACAGATACAGTCACATTGATCAATGTAATCAAATCAAATAAAAAACTCAGAAATAAACTTACATACCTATGGACACTTGATATTTGATAAAGAAGTCAAAATCATACATTGAAAAGAGAAAGCATTGTCAACACATGGTGCTAGTCTAACTGAATGTCTGCATGTAAAAGAATGCAAATAGATATGCAGTTTTCACCCTGCACAAAACTCAAGTCCAAGGAACTCATTCACTGTGGATGAGGAGTTTCACAAATGCTCCCTAACAGGACCCAAAAGTGACATTACAACTTTTGGGAAAGGATAGACTAGATTATTTCTATTCTACTCAGCTCTAGGCAGAAATTATTTTGGAAAAAACATTTTGTCTTCAGTTCCTTAATTATTTACTTTTCCTGTTCATGTCTATAAAATGTCATGACAAAAGCAACTTAAGAAGGAGAGATTTATTGGGGTTTAAGACTACACTTCATTATGGCAGATTAGGCACAGGGGCAAGAGCTTGTGGCAGATCAAGAAGCAGAAGAATTTAAGTGCTCAAATCATTTTTATTCATTACAAGACCTAGACCCATGAATAGTGCCATTCCGAATTAAAGAGAAAGTGGGTGATGAAAGTTTAGTGATACCCTAGCACACTGGTATGTCAGTTGGCTTAAGCTAAACACACACTCTTTGCCCAACAAATTGTTGAGTAGCCTGGAACCTGTAGAAAATTTTTAATCTAGCAGCATGGTTGCTCTGGCAAGGAATCACATGCAAAGAACTTCTAGGTCTGTGTTATACAACTGGAATGACACACCTTTAATCCCTCTGGCTGGAATACAGACACACCCTTAATGCACACCTTTATTCTGAAACAGTGAAGGTAATGTTAGTTTGTAGAGTAAAGTAAACATGTTTAAAAGTGATGTCTAATTGAGGGGGTAGACAAAGTGATTATAATCAAAGAAATTTGACAGGATGAATCAGAGATAGGATAAGCCCAACCCTCAGGAGAACAAATAGGAAAGAGAGGCTACTTGAGTGAGCAGTGAAAAAAAAAGAGGGAAGGAAGTAGTTTTATTGGGACAGTTTTACAGACAGGTTGCAGAGAAAACAAGCTAGACACAGGTGAAAACAGATTGAGTCAGGGAATAATAAGGAGCCAGAAGATTAGAGCAGATTGTCAGAGTTAGTTTGAGGTCAAGCAGAGCAATTCAGTAAGAAGCCAAGAGAAGCTAAGTTGAATCAGTAAGCTTGGAGAGTTTGAACCAGAACAGTTCAGTTGAACAAGCCAGACAGAGTTTAGAAGGAGCTAGAAAGGGTGAGTTTATTCAGCAGTAAGTCTCAGGATGAAACAGTCTAGGCCTAGCTAGAAAATTGTACAAAGGCTAAGCTTCCAGGTTTAGGCCTATAGGTACTTAGAATGGAGATGGAAATGCTCTGAACTCAGCCTAAGCTGTGTATTAGTAAAGCTTGGGTACAGCTCTTATTTTATGGTTTCCTCTGAGGAAATAAAAGTTACATTTACTGGATTCTGCTCCACCCCCACCCCTATGCATTGAACTACATAAACACATCTCTCCAAACAAAGTTATTGGTTACTCCAATATGTAGCTCCCTAACAATCCTTAATTGTGGGTCTTTGTGTGAACATGGCTCAGGAAGATGAAACACAGGTGCATTAGACTATGAATCTAGCCTAAGATGGCAGGGTGGGGGGCAGCCTAGGTGAGAAACAAGGCAGGCTTGAACTGAAACTGTGGTTCCCTTACTCCCAGACACCCAGATGCTGTTGGGTACAGTGAGGAATCTGGAATGGAGGGGGCTCTCAGGCTGAAGACTAGCCTGGGATCAGTGACAGGGGGAACTCCAGCTTAGCCCAGGGGTGAGTATCCATGTTGGGAGGGTGGAGGGACCTTTATTGGGAGACTTAGGTGGAAAGGCTCTGTAAGACTAAGGCTTCTGTCCATGGTGGTTCTTGATGAGAGATACAGTTCTTACTTGTCCAAACTGTTTATTGGTAGTAGAAAATAAAGGCATATAACTTACTCAGGGTAGACCAGAGATTACCTTTTGCATGGAAATAGAAAATAGATGCATATAACTTACTCAGGGTAGATCAGAGATTACCTTTTGCATGGAAAAGGGAGCTTATTGGCTAAGCCCTTGGCGCTGGCCCATTTATGTACCTTATTAGCATGGAGAACTCTGTGCTCTGTGACTAGTGGTCACAATCTTCATGTGAAGTGTCATGGCCACAGACTCCAGGACAGGAACCAGTCTGGAGTAGATGAAAGGCTGCTGTTCTTCGACATAAGAATTTACTCAGACTTCTGAATCTGCTCAACTTTCTCAGTTTTTGTCTGGTGACATGGTCCCACTTGCCCCACACTTGTCCCATGTGACCACCCAACTACTAAATAACATGGAACTAGGAACAGTGGGCTGGTCTAGGCTGGCTATGAAGACAGATTCTATTTATCACCAGTTTATGTGTTATTGGACATGCACAGGATTACAATCAGATGCAGCATGACAAAAAAAAAACCATGCACAGTGAATGAAGATACATAATCTAAACTTACAGTTAATATATAAACTCACCCATAGTCTGCACACAGGAATGAATCCCTCTCCCTATGGCACCCACATCAAGAAGTCTTGATAAGTATCTCATGCTCTTGAGCCGAGTGCTTACTCAAGGCTCTCTATACCTTGCAGCATATTTATACTGTGCTTTCTAACAGACTCCTCGGACACTCTTGTTTTTGTTGTGCTTCAAGTCTTTGAACAAGACTGAAAAACCTGGAAACACCATGTCCAGACAGAGACCACAGGTAAGAACTATGGGACAATTGCCAATGGTGAAACTTCCTTCTAATGCAGAGGTTCTCAGCCCATGGGTCATGACCACCTTGGGGGCATGTATCAGATATTCTTCATTTCAGATATTTACATTATGATTGATAACCATAGAAATATCACAGTAATGAAGTTGTGATAAAATGATTTTATGGTTGGGTCACAACAACATGAGGAACTGCATTAAAGGATTGCAGCATTAGGAAAGGTTGAGAGCCATTGTTCCAATGGGAACATCAGAAAAGAAAGGAAGCTAAAGTAACAGAAGAACTATTTGAAGTAACAATGGCTAAAAATATCCTCAATTTAATTATAGACATAAACAGCATTAGTTACTTTTCTCACAGCTATGATAAAATGCCTGACAAAAGCAACTTCAGAAAGAAAGGAAAGAAGGAAGGAAAAAAGGAAAGAAAGAAAAAAGGAAGGAAGGAAGGTGGAAGGGAGGGACAGAGGAAGGAGGAAGGAAGAAGGGTCACCTTTGGTTCATAGTCTGCTGGTACAGTCCATCATAGCAAAGATACCTTGTCATCCTGAGCCTAAGCCAGTTAGTCACCATAGAGTGGCAGTTGGATCAGAGAGTGATGAAGACTGATGTTCTGTTTATTTTCATTTTGACTGAGTCAAAGACATCATCTCAAAGAGTTTGCTACCCACATTGAAATCAGGTGTCCCCACCTCTTAATCCAATCTGAAAACTCTCATAGACATAGCCAGAGTTTGCTTCATGGTACGTCTAAATCCCACCAAGTTAGAAATCAAGATTAACCATCACACATAGCTACCGATCAGGTATTTCAAAGAACTCCAAACAGGATGAATACCAGAAGGTCAAAATATCAAGAACATTTATAGCCAAATCAGAGCAATGAAAACTCCAGCTTACCTATAGTAGAAAATGACTAAGACTTATTGGAACATGTTAGAAACAACACTAGAAGAAAACCAAAATTAATATTCATTTATTTAAATTTCACTGTTTTCTTTTTAAGTGTTTTTATTGAAAATAGATTTTTATACAGTATAATCTGATTACATTTCTCCATCCCTAAACTCCTTCCAGATCTTCCCCACTTGCTACTTCACCTAAATTTATACCTATTCTCTTTCTCTCTCTCCTTGTCCCTCTCTCATTAGAAAACAAACAAGCATCTAAAAATAGTAATAAAAATAATAAAATAAGATAGGCACAAACAAGGAACAAACACAATAGCACAAGAAACCTACAAAAATTCTGAGACACACACATATATTTACACTAGGAAAGTATATAAAAACAAAATTGGAAACCATAATATATATATATATATATATATATATATATATATATAACAAAAAATTTGTAGGTAAAACAAAACAAATCGAAACAGAAGGAAAAGGGTACCTAGACAAAGCATTATGAAGACAAACAAACTCCCGCTCATTAAGTTCACTTTTTGTTGTCCATTTCATGCTGGGCATGAGACTTACCCTTAAGTAAAGGTTTTATACCAAGTGAGTATCTGTGGAAGAAATATAATTTTCCCTTGCATATGGGTATCAATTGGAGATAGATTAATAGTTAAAAAAAATGGGTGCTCATGTCTACTTCTTTCAACACTGGGGCTCCATCTGGTTTATATATGTGCTGGCTTTGGCATACTGTCACAGTCTCTGTTAGTTCGTATGTATGTCTGAAGGGCCTAAGTAGGCCTGAACATGGCAAACATGTCTCTGGCAGGCCTTGCCCTTCCCCTATTCCCTCTGGCTTGCTAATCTGTTATATTCCTAAAGCTAGCCCCAGAGGTCTATTCCCTTAGAAGACAATTTCCTCCTCCTTGAGGCTGACCAACACTTCCAGGCATTGAAGTCTGGTCAAAATCTCTTTGGCTTCCCTAATTAACATGCCCAATCAAGCACAAACCAACTCATCCTAACACAGACATTCTCTCTTTTTTTTTCTTTATAAATGCCACTTGCTTCAGGGTCATGTCTGTCTCCTTCCTATCAAGAGGCAGTCCTTCGTCCCTTGCAGAGCAAAAATCTCTTCCCCTTCTCCTTTGGCTCTTTTTCCCTTCTCCCTCATCTTCTACCTCCTGTCTTTGTCTCTTGTTCCCTGCCTTTGTTCCTCTGGGGCAAATAAATCTCCTTTGTGCTGAGAACTTGGTCTTGGGTGTCTTGTGCCAATTTGGGCCCTTTCAGTGGTTCTGTGACTTGGATCTATCTACAGGAACCACCTAACCCAGTTCTCAAAATCCTGTGTCAATCCTGTGTCAGTGTCTGGTAGTTCTTTTTTCCTTGGTGCTTTCTATCCCGACTGGCTTTTACAGTCTTCCACCTCTTCTGCAAGGTTCTCCAAGCTGAGGAGAGGGATTTGATAGAGATATCCCCTCTAGGAGCAAGTGTTTCAAATTCTTTCATTTCTGCAGTGTCTGGCTGTGGGTCTCTGTACTAGTTCCCATCTCCTACAGGAGAAAACTACTCTGATGATGGCTGGGCAAGGGTCTAATGAAAAAGTGTGGACAGATGTAGTATAGGAGTCATTTTATGGATTCTTTTAACAAAGTGATTCTCAATCATCCAAATGCTGCAAATACAGTTCCTCATGTGGTAGTGATCTCCAACCACAAAATTATTTGTGTTGCTACTTCCTAACTGTAATTTTGCACTGTTATGAACTGTAATGTAACTATTTTTGGAGACATAGATTTTTCAAAGGATTCAATCCACAGGTTGATAACTGCTGCAGCAAAACTATAGAATCTGGTTTCTTCTAGATTTATGGCCTATCTAGTTTCAAGTTCTTGACCACACAAGCAATGCCTGGGATGGGTTCCAGCTTATGAAGTGGGTCCTTAAATCCAATCAGAGATTTGTTGTTACTCCCACAAATGTTGTGCCACCAATGCATTAGCTCATTTGCCAGGAGATAATCATTGTAGGTTGAAAGGGTTGTAGCTGGAGGTGGTGTTCACCTTTCTCTGATATAATACATTGCACCTTCTTGTAGCATGAATATTAGCCTATATAGGATAAAGACTCTATGTAGGCACCACAAGATCCACTTTTCCATGTTCAAAGAGTTGTGTAAGTGTTGTCTGGAGCAATAGGGAGGGCCTAATGAGGTTTTGGAGAACAACCAGTAGTCTTGGCAAATAGTATGGGTGGTTTGGAGGTTTCCAGGGGCACATTCAGCCAACAATTAGATTAGATTAGTTATAACCCATTCCTAGTCCTCAAAGTTTCATTTGGTGACAAAAGATGTCCAACTGGGGCGCTATCTCTCCAATTATCTGGCAAGTTCATTTAGATTGACTTCATCTAGGTATATATTTTAGGAAGCTTCTACTGTATTAGGTTTCCATACCACCCCTCAAATGGCCCTCAGTTTTATCTGTTTCTTCCTGTATTCTATCCCTCCCCACTCCTACCTGTTTGACCCTCCTTTTCCTGCCTTGTCCATTCATGTTCAAGAAATAGAACTACATGTTCTCTTTCTCCATCCTAGGGAGAACAATCCCTCCCTGCTAGAGTTTCTTACTCTATACCTAACCTCTGTGGTTCTATGGGCCATAGATTTTTTTATCAGTGACTTAGCAAGTAACATCTACTTGCTAGATGTTACTATATGTGAATATATGCCATATTTTTCTCTCTGGGTCTGGGTTACCTCATTCAGGATGATATTTTTTTTTAACTTCATCCATTTATCTGCAAATTTCATTTTTGGAGGCTAAGTAATATTTTATTGTGTAAATGTATCACATTTTCTTTGTTCATCCTTTGATGGATATTTAGGTTGTTTCAAATTTCTGGATATTATGAATAGACTAGCAAGAGACATGGCTGAGCAAGTGTCTCTGTACTATCATGAAACATCCTTTGGATTGTAGTTGAGTCTTGAGGTATATCTATTCTAAGCTTCCTGAAGAACCATTATATTGATTTCCATAGTAAATTCAGGTTTGGAATCCTACCAGCAACAAACAAGTGCACTTCTGTGTCCACACTCTGGTCAGACAGAGCTGTCATTAGTTTTATTGATATTGGACACACTTATTGGTTAATAGTTAATAGAATTCTCAAATAGTTTTGACTTGCATTTCCATGATGAATTAAAAATGTTGAACATTTCTTTAAGTACTCCTCAGCCAGTATATCTCCTCTTTCAAGAATTTTTCCATGATCTTGTGTTGACTCATTGATCCATCTAAGTTTAGTCAAACATAGGAATGTAAATACAAATCTATTTGCATTCTTCTATATTCATGTAGTCATCCAGTTTGAACAGCAATGCTTCAGCAGTTTGCTGAAAAATGCTGTCTTATTTCAAGTAGGCTTTTCTGGCTTCTTTATCAAAAATTAAGGTGTCTACAGGTATATAGATTTATATCTGGGTCTTCCATTTTATTTGATTGATCAACACATCTGGTTTTATGCTAATACTATGCTGCAGTTTTTATTAGAGGTCTGTGGTACACTTTGATTCTAGGGGTACTGACACCTCTGCCTGTTCTTTCATTGTTCAGTGTTGTTTTAGCTATCCTGGATTATTTGTGTTTAGATATGAAGCTGAAAATTATCTTATCAATTTCTGTGAATATTCTGTTGAAATTTTGATGGGGATTGAATTGAATCTATAGATTGCTTTTGTAGGATGGTCATTTTTACTATATTGATCCTATCAATTCTTTCGATTTCCTTGGTGTCTGTTGTTCATCTCTAATTTTATTAATTTGGACATTCTCTCTAGCTTTTACTTAATTCAGTTAAGGTTTTGTCAATTTTATTGATTTTACATGTACATACGAGATCTTTCCATCTTATGTTATCTTGTTCAATTTCTTTCTTCAATGCCTTCAAATTTTATTATATAAGTTGTTCACTTGCTTGAAAGAGTTATCCCAAGATGTAGTTTTTTTTTCTCCTAGAGTGTGGAAGGTGTTGTTTTCTGAACTTTTTTCCATCAGTCCACTTGTCACTTGTATGTAGGAGGGCTACTGATTTGGGGAGAGGGTGTTAATTTTCTTTCCTGCTATTTTGTTAAAAATGTTTATTATTTGTATAAATTTCCCTGTGACATTTTTAGGGTCACTCACCTATAAAATAATATCACAATAAAAATACTTTGATTTTCCCTTCCTGTTTATATGACCTTGATCTTCTCCAGCTTTGGAGACACTGGGTAACTTTGTCTTGTTCCTGATTTTAGTGGAAATGCTTTGAGTTTCTTTCCATTTAAGTTGATATTGGTGGTGAGCTTGCTGTAAATAACTTTTATTATTCTGAACAATGTCCTTTAGGTCCCTAGTCTTTCCAGGACTTCTATCACAAAATAGTGTTGGATTTTGTCAAAGGCCTTTTCTTCATCTACTGGGATGCCGATGCTGATGTGGTTCTTGTTTTCCTGTTTTTCTTGTTCTTGTTTATATGGTGGATTATTTGATTTACATATATTGACTCATCCCTGCAACTGTGAGATGAAATCTACTTGATGTGGTAGATGAATGTTTTTGATATGTTCTTGGATTCAGGTAGCAAGTATTTTATTATTTTTGTGTCAATTTCAGAAGGGAAATGAGTCTGTAATTCTCTTTCTTTGTTAGGTCTTTATGAGGTTTAGGTATCAGGGTATCTGTGGCCTCATAAAGATAATTGGGCAATGTTACTTCTATTTTCTATTTTGTGGAATAATTTGAGGATTATTGGTGTTAATTCTTCTTTTAAAGTCTGGTATATTTCTGCACTAAAACCATCTGGCTCTGAGCTATTTTTGGTTGTTAGAGTGTTAATTACTGCTTCTGTTTCATGATTGGGTATAGGTCTGTTTAAATAGCTTTATCTGATGTCAATTTAACTTTGGTAAGTGATACTTATTGACAAATTATCCATTCCTTTTACATTTTTTAATTTGATGAAGTACAGAGTTTTAAATGTATTCTTAAGATTCTTTGGATTTTAGTGGTTTCTGTGGTTCATCTCTAATTTGGTTAATTTGGATATTCTCTCTACCTTTTAGTTAATTTGGTTAAGAGTATGTCAATTTTATTAATTTACTCTAAGAATCAACTCTTTGTTTCATTGACTTTTTGTGTTATTTTTTGTTGTTATTATTTCTATTTTATTGGTTCTCTCTCTCTCTCTCTCTCTCTCTCTCTCTCTCTCTCTCTCTCTCTCTCTCTCTCTCTCCTCTCTACCCCTCCCCATTGTTCTAGAGCTTTCAGGTGTGCCACTAAATTACTACTATATGATCTCTAACTCCTCTTTTTGTTTGTTTGCTTTTTAAATCTAGTCACTTAATTCTGTGATCTTGCCTCTAAGAATGCTTGGACCATGGGGAGTGACACTCTTAGGAAGTGTAGTCTTGTTGGAGTAGGTGTGGCTTTGTTGGAGGAAGTGTGTCACTGTGGGGGTGGGGTTTAAGGTCTCCTGTGTTCAAGCTCTGCCCAGTATGGAATAGTCTCCTTCTGCTGCCTTCAGATCAAGATGTAGAACTCTCAGCTCCTCCAGCAACATGTCAGCTTGCATGCTGCCGTGCACAATGATAATGAATGAACTAAACCTCTGAAACCATAAGCCAGTCCCAATTAAATGATTTTTTTTATAGGAGTTGCCTTGGTCATGGTGTCTCTTTACAGAATGGAAACCCAAACTAAGATGAATTCTAAAAAGTTTTTACTTTCTTTCTTATCTCTGTTGACCCATTTTTCATTCAGTGGTGAGTTGTTCACTTTCTATGAGCCTGTAAGCTTTCTATTGTATCTGATGTTTATATCTAGCTTTAATCCATGGTGTTCAGATAGGTTGCAAGGTCTTATTTCAGTTTTCTTAGATCCGTTGTTATCTGCTTTGTATTAATTTTTTTTGTTGTTGTTCAATTTTGAATTTCCATGAGCTGCAGAGAAGAAGGTATATTCTTTTGTGTTTGGGTGAAAAGTTCTGTAATATCTGCTAGGTCTGTTTCAGTTATTTACAGAACATGGTCCAAGAATGAATGTAGTTTTGGGAGGAGAATTTTGAATGCTTGTGGAAGACCTCTGGGAGTGTGGGATAGAGTTGTTCTTGGAATGTGTTTTCGTGTTCCTGCTAGGTGTAGTGGATGGGAGCAGGGTTGCTATGGATTACTGATTGTTGCTTGCTGGTGTTCTTCTATTAAATGTTTAATAATCTTTTATATGCCTCTATGAAAAACTGTTTTTGCCACATGTAGCTTTCCTTTGAACATCTTGAGCTCATGAGAACCTTGCTCTAGTGGCCCTTCTGATAATAGTGTAGATTGTCTGATGCTCTGAACAAAGTGGGATATAACAGGGCTCCTCTAGAACTTAGCACAAGTGACTCCATGATGGAAATGCAATTCAGGCTGTAAAACACAGCACAAATCCGTCAGAGTCCTTTCTGGTTCTGTTTCTGGCTAATTGTTCTTGTTCACTGAAATATGTCAACCCAAAACATGATTTTGTGTTTAAAGGCTCACACTGAGAAAGGCTCAGGGATACAGTGGGATCCTTCACACCCAGTGTAGTTGCTAGCTAGCTAATATTTTTTTTTTTCTTGGCTTAAATCCAAATCTGAGCAGTCTTCTCTGGTAAATATCCCACAACAGATATTGCATGAGTATTTAGTCTACCTCAGTTATAAGCTCCATTCACCCAGGTCTCATTGTTGCTATAGTAGTGACAGCTTATGATGTCATTTAGCTCCAGTACTGCTTTGTTTAGTTTTTGTCTGTGACCTGTCTGTTGGTGAGAGTAGGGTATGGAAATCACCTACTATCATTGGGTGAGGGTCGATACATAATTTTAGCTGTAGTGGTGTTTCTTTTATGAACTTGGGTACCCTCGTATTTGTTGCATAGATGTTTTGAATTGCAGTATAAACCTGGTGCATTTTTCCTTGAATGAGTTATAATGTCCTCTCGTTTGTCTTTTGATTTGGTTTTAAGTCTATTTTGCCATATATTAAAGTAGCTATACTGGTTTGCTTCTTGGATGCATTTTTCTCTGCCCCCTATTCTCAGGGGATCATGCATATCCCCTTCCACTAAACACTTCATTTTGTTGTCTTAATTGCCAACCACCACAGGCACTCTCTGAAGTTCCTGTTTCCACTACAGCCAGGGATTCAGGTAGGTGATCTTTACTTTCCCCACTACCCTCCAAATTCTAATCACTGCAATTTTGTAGTACACCACCTCCTGTGGCATCTCCTTCTTTGTCCATATACACCAGGGTCCCTGCTGTCTGAGAGGGAGCATTGCTCGCCATACATAGCATGAGGCCACATTCTAGTGGTCACAGTTCCCTTTAGGAAACAGAAAGTAGATGGCCTAGTGTTATCTCTCATAGTTGTCAAGCTAAGGCTTTTATCCTTGTGAAAGTCAACCGCACTTGCTTCCTATTTTCATTTTCAGGGGCACTGTGTGATGTTGAGCTTCACTCTTCAAAAATGAGTTCTACTTACATCATGTGTTTACTACGATGGTAAGGTTTGGTTTGCTGTGAAAGAATACTCTAAACAAGCTTGGTTTCAACAAGATAGAAACTTTATTTTTCATAAATGTAGGCAACTCAGACCTAATTCTGACTTAGCAGTTATTAATAACCCAGATTCCAAGTTTCTGTACTGTCAAGTTCAGTATATGTTATCTATTTTATCTGCACATTTTAATCATATATGAAGCTACAGTCAGAGAATTTATATCCCCAGCAGACAGGAAAGGGAAACACCACTTAAAAATTCTTCCAGGGGTGAAAGAGATGGCTCAACAGTTAAGATTGCACACTGTTCTTGGAAAGGACCCAGGTTTCATTCCCAACACTGATGTCAGGTGGCTTGCAGCTTCCTGTAACTTCAGCTTTTTCCTACCTTCTAGGTATACTCTGTTCATATAATTGGGCTGGATTATAAGTTCAGAGGTTCAGTCTATTATCATCAAGGTAGGAGCATGGCAACATCTAGGCAGGCATTGTGCAGGCAGAGCTGAGAGTTTTCTACATCTTCATCTGAAGCCTGCTAGTAGAAGACTGACTTCTAGGTAGATAGGATGAGGGTCTTAAGCCCACCCCCACAGTGACACACCTACTCTAAGAAGGCCACACCTTCTAATAGTGCCACTCCCTGGGCCAAGCATATACAAACCATCACAGTCACATACAGACCCCATGACTTGTTCATTAATGAGGTCCCTCAGGCTCCCAGAGCAATACAGGATATTGCCATAATCCCTGGTTGCCCACAACTAGGTAATAAGACCTAATATCACTGGAGAGATGGTGTGTAAGAGCAGGTACTACTTTTGTAGGGAACTCAAGTTCAGTTTTCAGCACCCACATTTGGAAGCTCATAACTACTTGTAACTCTAGTTCCGATGGGGATTAAGTACCTCTAGCTTCCAAAGGCATCTGCACTCACATGCAAGTCCCCACATATTTACACATACTTAAGAATAAAGTAAATATTTACAAAATAAAAAAAAAAACAATCTTGATGCTACCATATGCTTTGGATGCAAGATAAAGAGTAATCAAACTGACATGGAAGTTCTTCCCTTCTGGTCAGCTTTCATAGTACAAGAAGGTACTATGCAGTATCCTGGGGAATAAAAGTCATTATTCTCATATGGTTATGAATCCTGAATACTACATTACTGACCTACTAGGTTCAAAATGCTCATTGGTGCAAAAGTGGCTCAACTATTAAAAAGGTTGTGATGATTATTAGTGTTAATCGTTAACTTGACAGAAAGTAGAATTGTTTGGAAGGTAGAATAAGTCTCTGTGCATACCTTTGGGGGACTATGCTGATGTGGGCTGACCCATTTTAATTATAGGTGGGACTATCCCTTGAACAGGGTACCCTAGACTGTACAAGATAAAGAGAACTAAGTAGTAAAAAGTATCTATTTTTCTCTGTTTCCTGATTGTGGATGCATTATGCCTTTACCCACTGAGTCATCTTCCCAGCACATACTAAAAAAGAAATGTAACTTCTTCTGCATACTAATTAGTAACAAACCACCACTGCTTTACCAAACAGTAACAAGAAATGACTACAAATTCCCAAGTATGAAAAAATTTGGCTGACAAAATAAAGAACTTGTGTTCTTGCAGAATAAAGAAAAGAAAGTTACTACTTATATTACATTAAATATCTTCAAGATGGCTCAAGATCTGAAAAATCAGTAATATTCCCAGAAGAGTACAGTGCTGTATTTGTGTGTAGGAAAAAGTTTCTTAGTATATTCAATAATATAAATAGCATAATAGAAACTTAATAAAGTTGTCTTCACAAGAAAATTATCTTTCCTGACATAGCTCTTGAACTAAGTAGGAAAGTAATCAGGGCCCATAATTCTCAGTAGATTCCATCCCAGAGATTCCATTGTATGAACAGAGGCTGGGCCAAAGAATTGAATCCCCAGCTCCCAAATCACTTTTTGAGGGCAGTCTAGGGCAGGATGAGGAATGCTGAAGTCCTGCTGTTACTGTGAAGCAAATACTTCCATTGGAGCTGGGGTAGGGGGAATCTTGTGTGATTGGCTGCAGTACTTCTGTAGTGCAGTTTCTACTCTGCTGAGATGGGTGTGAGACTGAAAAATGTCTTGATTCTATAGTTTTCTTCTATAGATCGACTCATTTGCATTGTGCCCTTGATACCACTCCAGAGACTTTACATGATTCTCCCCCACCCCCACACACTGGTGTTTTGTGTTAAAGGAACATGTTGGAACCTAGTTCTAGGGGTACAGTTTTGGAAATGTTGGATTTCTTTTTATTTCTGTGAATGCTTGTGATCTAGTTTTGAGGTCTGTTTTAAACATTATTTGTTACATTTCATCTACTAATATGTGGTTGAAGTGGAGGTGATGATTTCTTATGCCTTCAGAACTCTTGTCTCAAATGGAAATTCCAGTGTGAATAAGGATGAGGAAGGATATAAGTGAAGATGGGTAGAGTCTAGAGATAGGAAGTCTGGCAGAGATTGCAGGTTATTATAACTGCTTGATAAACGGCAAGAATGCCGACTCTCAGCCCTTCTTCATAAGCCAGCACTTCTATTTTTCTCACAAAAGATATATTCTAGTGCCCATATTCTACTGTGGAGGACACTCTGGGGTGGCTCCTGTCATCCTCACACTCATACTTTGTGTGATGCCTTTTCCCTGAGCATGGGTGGTAGTAGGGGTGATTTAACCGTTAGAATTTGCTAAAGATGATAGACTATATATGATTAACTACACATTATTGGGATAGTGACATAGCACAGTTGGGTAAAGGCATTTGCTGCTAAGCATGATGAACTGAGTTCAATCCCTGAGACTCACAAGGTGGAAGAGAATGGATTCCAATATGTTGTCCTCTGACTACTACACATGCTCCATTACATGCACGTGACTGACATGTACACACACAATAAATAAATAAATAAATGTAATAAAAAGAAGCAAATATATTGTCATGTTAGAAAGTATAACATTGATCTTGCAAGAATACTTTATTTTTTATTTTTTGTGAACTTTGAGGAAGCAAGAGATCATTCAGGGAAGACTCAAATTGACAGCAGTCTTTGACCAGTAGCTGGCATGAGGCCATCTGTATAGCACAATGCTGCACAATGATGAGCATTGCCAACAACCACATAACCCTGGAAGTGAAGTTTTCCCTATTTAAGCTTTGGTGAACCTTCATTATAGCTTTCAAACATCACAGCAAACAGCCCAGCTACATATGCTGACAGTTGACCTGTAGTGAGTGACTTTGACATAGTAGATGGGTTATTTTAATTTGTTAAATTCTGATATTGATATGTAGCAGTAAGTAACTAACCCATAGTCTGTTCCTGAAAATCATCCTATCTCATTATAACATTTATGTTTTATTTTATTCATTTTTTACATTTTCTTATTTTCAAGTGTTTATGTATGTATGTCTGTGTGCTATAGTGGGAAGGTAGAAGTCAGAAGACAACTTATAGGAGTTGGTTTTCTCTTTCCATAATGTAGGGTCCTGGAATCAAACTCAAGTTGTCAAGTTTGACAGTAAGGCAGGCACCATTACTTGGGCCTGGTACGATGACTAGGACTACGAACACTACTCCTTCTTCTTCTTCTTCTTCTTCTTCTTCTTCTTCTTCTTCTTTTTTTTTTTTTTTTTTTTTTTTCGAGACAGTGTTTCTCTGTGTAGTCCTGGCTATCCTAGAACTCACTCTGTAGACCAGGCTGGCCTCGAACTCAGAATTCCGCCTGTATCTGCCTCCCAAGTGCTGGGATTAAAGGCGTGTGCCACCACCACCCAGCCTTCTTCTTTTTTTTTATTAGATATTTTCTTTATTTATATGTCAAATGATATCTCCTTTCGCAGTTTCTCCTCTGGGGGGGAAAAAAAAGAAAGAAAATAAAAAGAAAAGGAAAAAAACCCTGTTCCCTTCCCCCTCCCCCTGCTCACAACCCCACCCTCTCCTGCTTACTGGCCCTGGCATTCCCCTACACTGGGGCATAGAACCATCACAGGGCCAAGAGCCTCTCCTCCCATTGATGACCAACTAGGCCATCCTCATCTACATATGCAGCTGGAGCCCTGAGCCCCACCATGTGTACTCTTTGGTTGGTGGTTTAGTCCCTGGGAGCTCTGAGGGTACTGGTTAGTTCATATGGTTGTTCTTCCTAAGGGGCTGCAAACCAATACACTACTTCTTTAATCTTTTCCTCCTCCTTGTTCTTTTTCTTCTTTCTTTAAATAAGAATCTTATTACATATTCCACATTATCCCTGTGACTGTGACTATGACTACTACTTCTTTAGTCTCCTCCTCCTCTTTTCTTCTTTAAATAAGAATCTTATTATGTGGGCGGTGGTGGCACACGCCTTTAATCTCAGCACTTGGGAGGCAGAGGCAGGTGGATTTCTGAGTTCGAGGCCAGCCTCATCTACAGAGTGAGTTCCAGGACAGCCAGGGCTACACAGAGAAACCCTGTCTCGAAACAAACAAACAAACAAACAAACAAACAAACAAAAAAGAATCTTATTATGTATTCCACACTATCCCTGCACTCCAAGATTTTCTGCTTCACCCAGTGGGGTGTTGGCATTATAGATGTATGATATCACACCCAGCTTCATTGCACTATTTTCATCAGAGGAGACTCAGAATGTTCAGGCCCTTTGGATCCTTGAAAATATTTTGCTGTTTTATGAATGGTGTGTGTAGTGCTTGGAATGCTTGGTCTCTAGTTGGTAGACTATTTAGGAAGGATTAGGAAGTGTGGCCTTTTTGGAAGAGGTGTGTCACTAGGGATGGGTTTTGAGGTTTCAGAAATCCACACCAGGCTCAGTCTCTCTTTCTCTGCTTCCATTTGCCAGTAAGATGTAAAGTTTCAGCTCCTGTTCTAGTGCCATATATACTTGCCTGCCAACATGGTCCTCTCCAAATTGATCTACCAAACTCTAAGCAAGGCCCCAATGAAATGCTTTCTTATAAAAATAAGTTGACTTATTATGACAACTTTTCACAGCAATAGACAATAAATAAGACAATGCCTTTTAATGTATTTCTAAAATACAAAGCACATATTTCCCCTTATGTAGAACAATGCTGCATATGCTGTTTTTATAGTTTTCTGCTCAAGTTAAAAAACTTTTATGTGTCATGTTGACTGTCAACAGATATTCCAGATGCATGTTCTGTTTAAGTAGTGTTAATAATCTAACACTAACTTTACTAAACAAAAATATGTTAACCAGTTTAAATAAATTCAGTTGTATTAACTATATTCATCATTGTAAATCAATCTCTAAAGCTGTTTCAACTTATAAATCTGGAACCCTAAACTCATTAAGCACAACTCCCTTTCCCCTCCTCCTCCCTAGGAATCACTACTCTTTTTGTTTTATGAGTTTGACTATTTTAGAAAACTCATATAAGTGGAATCACACAACATTTATTTTTAAAAATTTGCTTTCTATATATGGATGTTTTGCTTGCATGTATGTATGTATACCATGTACTTGCAGTGCTCATGTCGAATATCAGATCCGCTTGGACTAAGTTACAGAGGGTTGTGATCTACCATATGGGGTTCGGGGGGTAAAAGCCTGATCTTCTAAAGAAGCAAATTCACCCAAAAGGAGTCAAAGGGAGGAAATAATCAAGCTCAGGGCTGAAATCAACCA
>NW_022196914.1:38835999-38846727 GCF_008632895.1 Mastomys coucha | reverse complement strand
GAGGGGCAGCTAAGGTCACTGATCCACCTCTGCCACTTGGAAGCTGAGAGAATTCTGTCCCTGCCGCCCAGCTGTGGCTCCCCTGAGCCTCGTGGGGCCTGTGCCTCCCTGCTGACTGTTCCCAGCTTAGGAACTCACCGGAGAGAAAAACCATTCAGAATTTATCACTATAGAAATCCCAATGATCAAGCACAGAAGAGAATTCAACGGCAAGGTTTCTTTCATGTCATTTTTTTCCTTTCAAATGACAGACATAGAATTTTTTTTCTCAAGAAACAAAATCACTTCTCAGGATTGGTATACAAATTCACAGATGCAGTAAAATAACTTTAAAACATCACCTTAATAAGGACAACTGAAATAATCTGCTATAACATTTTTTATTTGGCTTATTGAAGTAAATTTACTTTTATTTTGACTTTTCAGTTATTGTCCAGAGTGTTATAGTTATGTAGACTAAATGCATGAGCCTATCAGATAGCTGGAGGAACAGTCAACTGTTGTTTTATGCTGTTTTGTTTTTGCTTTGTATAAGTAATATTAAATGGAAACGTTCAGTTTTTGTAAACTTTTAAGTAACTTCCATAGAATGTTTAACAATTACTTGTGCCATATTTGACAACAGTTGATTTTATACTATGCAGGCCAACTAAGGTGCATGCTTTAAAAAATTATTTCTTTTACATTTGAAGTTATAAAACCTCAAATTTCCCCTTCATTTTCCTCCAGCTAAACCATACCATATACCCCTCCTTTCTCACTTTCAAATTCATTTCCTATTTTTTTTAACTTTTATTGCATTATGATGAGAAAAGTTATATGATTTCAACTTATCTGAATTTGTTAACATTTAAAAACATATTTTAACTAAATAGAATTGAATCACATTCTTGTTTCCCTTTTGTACCACTGCTCCTCCCAGAGACCCCCCTTTCAATACCTACAATATCTTTTTTGTCATATTCCTTAAAATTTATAAAATATTATAACAATAAAAATAAGTATTATAAAAGTTGTTTGATATAAAACAACAATCAATTTAACAGTCTTATGTAGATGCTCGTCTACAGCAATAGTGAAATTACATTTTTCTCAATATAAATTTTAAATAACTCCAAACATTTTAACTGTATACTTTTTTTTCCATTGTAATAAGGCTGTATTTCAATGACCCTCACGGCACCAAAGGATTTTACCTCCATCGTAGCTAAGCTGAGAGTTGATAGTTCTGCTGCACCAAGAAATGAATTGTAGGCTCAAGTTTTGGATACAGACTTCCTGTTATGGTCAAAGCTATTTGACTTGAGTGAATGACTTCATTCTCAACCCACAGAGAACAGGTTACATTCATTTAAGAAATGGTGTGTGTATTAAGATGGTCTATCCATAAAGTCATTCACCAACTGTTTCAATGAGCAATGTTCTGCTTGGAGGGCGGCACAGCATGTCCTATTTTTTTAATATGATATTTGGGAGGGATCTGGGTACATGGCACTCATTTCACTGAAAGTGAAAATCTAAGAATTCCACCATATGGTTTTGGCTTCTTTGTCAAAAATCACGTGTTTGTAGTTGTGTGGACTTAGTTCTGGGTCTTCAGTTCTACTCTACTTATCCACCTGCCTGTTTCTGTACCAATACCATGCAGTTTTTATTACTATTGTTCAGTAGTATAGCTTGATTTCAGGAATGGTTATTCCTCCAGAGGTTCTTGGGTTGTTAAGAACTGTTTTTGCTGTCCTGAGTTTTTTCTTTTCCCATATGAACTTGAGAATTGTTCTTTCAATGACTGTTAAAAAAAATTGTGTTGATTTTGATGGGAATTGCATTGAATCTGTAAATTGCTTTTGGTAAGATGGCCATTATACTATTTTAATCCTGCTGATCCATGAGCATGGGTCATCTTTCCATCTTCTGAGGTATTCTTCAATTTCTTCTTTTAGGGATGTGAAGTTTTGTCATACAGATCTTTCACTTGCTCGGTTAGAGTCACACCAAGATATTTTATATTATTTGTGACTATCGTGAAGGGATTATTCCCCTACTTTCTTTCTCGGCCCATTTATCTTTTGAGTAGCAGAAGGCTACTGAATTGTTTGAGTTAATTTTATATCTAGCCACTTTGCTGAAGTTATCAGGTTTAGGAGTGTAGGGAGCCAGCATTCGCCATGGCAAGATGGCGCCTACTTCCGCTGTCGAGTAAACAACTGTTTGCGCATGTGTGTAGAGAACTGTTTGCGCATGTGCGTAGAGTGAAAAGACGCCATGTCACGGCCCATTCTGGGGCATTACGTAGGGTAATGAGCGAACAGCCAATCATGAGCAGACACGCCACGCTGTGGGCAGATACCCCGCACTGTGGTGTATATAAGCAGTGCGGATTACTGGCTCGGTCTCTTTTTCCCTCTGGGAGAGGGCAGTAAATGTCGTTGCTGCAGAAGGAACCTAGTGTGTCCGCGTGTCTTCTTCCCGGCGAGAGGACCGCGCGGGCTACATAGGAGTTCTCTTGTAGAAGGTCTGGGGTTGCTTATGTATACTATCATATCCTTCTTTCCACTTTGTATCCATTTGACCTATTGAATAAATAGGGAGAGAATGAACAGTCTTGTCCCTGATGTTATTTGGATTTCTTCAAGTTTCAAATATTTCATGAGTATTTTGGGGTCAATGTTTATAAGCAAAAAGTTCTCTTTCTTTGTTGCGTTTTCATGTGTTTTAGATATCAGGGTAACTGTGGCCTCATAGAATGAATTAGAGAATGTTCCTTCTGTTTCTATTTTATGAATTACTTTGACAATTTTGGTATTTACTCCTTGTTGAAAGTCTGCACTGAAACAATTGGCTTTTTTTTGGACTCAGAGTTTTTTAATGACTGTTTCTATTTCCTTATAAGTTATGGGACTGCTTAGATAGTTTACCCAATCTTGATTTAACTTTGGTAAGTGGTATCTGTCTAGAAAATCATCCATTTCATCTAAATTTTTCCAGTTTTGTGGAGTATAGGCTTTTATAGTAAGACCTGATGATTTTTTTTTAATTTTCTCTGTTTTTGTTGTTATGTCTCCCTTTTCATTTTTGATTTTGTTAGTTTGGATATTGTCTCTATGCCCTTTAGTTAGTTTGGCTGAGGGTTTATCTATCTTCTTGATTTTCCCAAAGACCAGCTCCTGGTTTTGTTGATTCTTTCTACTATTCTGTTTGTTTATAATTGGTTGATTTCAGTCCTGAGTCTGACTATTTATTGCCATCTTGGGTGTGTTTGGTTCTTTTTGTTCTTGAGCTTTCAGGAGTGCTGTTAAGTTGCTAGTACAAGATCTCTCCAACTTCTTTATGAAGGCATTTAGTGCAATGAATTTTCCTCTCAGCACTGCTTTCATAGTGTAATGTAAGTTTGGGTACGTTGTGCCTTCATTTTCATTGCAATCTAGACAGTCTTTAATTTTCTTCTTTCTTTCTTCCCTGCCCAAGTTATCATTGATTAGTACATTGTTCAGTTTCCATGAGTGTGTGGACTTTCTGTTGTTACTGTTCTTGTTGAAGTCCAGATGCTGCTGCTCTAACTGGTGCTCTGAATGTAGAAGAATGCAAATTGATCCATATTTATTACCTTGCACAAACAAAACTCAAGTCCATGTGGATCAAGATCCTCAACATAAAACCAGATATACTCAATCTAATATGAGAAGTGGTAAATAGCCTTGAACACACTGGCACAGGAGAACTAACAGTTCAAGTGCTAAGATCAAAAATTGATAAATGAAACCTCATGAAACTGAAAAGCTTCTGTAAGGCAAAGGGCATGGTCAGTAGCACAAGGAGGCAGCCTATAGGTTGGGCAAAGATCTTCACTAACCCTACATCTGACAGAGGACTAATAGTCAAAATATATAAAGAACTCAAGAAGTTAACCTCCAGAAAACTAAATAAGCCAATTAAGAAATGGGGTACAGAACTAAACAGAGAATTCTCAACAGAGTAATCTCAAATGACAGAGAAACACTTAAAAGAAATATTCAACATCTTTACTCATCTGGGAAATGCAAATCCAAATGACCTTGAGATTCCACCTTATACCAATCAGAATGGCTAAGATCAAAAACTCAAGTGACAGCACATGTTGGTGAGGATGCAGAGAAAGAGGAACTCCATTGCTGGTGGATTGCAAACTGGTATAACCACTCTCAAAATCACTCAGATGGTTCCTCAGAAAATTGGAAATAGTTCTACCTAAAGACCCATATGTACTGCTCTGGGGCATATACCCAAAAGATGCTCACCCATACTACAAAGACATGTACTCCACTATGTTCATAGCAGCCTTAATCATAATAGCCAGATACTGGAAGCAAACCAGATATCCCTCAACCAAAGAATGGATACAGAATTGTGGTTCATTTATACAAAGGAATACTACTCAGCTATTAAAATAAATGTATTTTGCAGGCAAATGGAAGGTTGGAACTGGAAAATATCTTCCTGAGTGAGGTAATCCAGACCCAAAAAGACATCCATGGTATATACTCACTGACAAGTTGATATTAGGGAAAAGGAGCAGAATGCCCATAAGACACCCAAATAAGGGCAAAGTGAGGATGCTTAAATCCCACTTCAAAGGGGAAATAAAATAATCATGAGAGGAGAGGGAGGAATGGACCTGAATAGGAGAGGGAAGAGGGATAAGCTCAGGTATGGGGGGAAACAGAAGAGAGGCCCAGAGAGCCAGGAAAATGAATGGAAATATGCAGGCGCCAGGGGTGGGACATGGAGGTTACCTCTAGAATGTCCCAGAGACTCCAGTATTCAATGTGCATGACCTCAGCTGAAATGCCTAGCAGTGGGGATATAGAACCTGAGGAGACAAGTAGTCAGACAGGACCTCCAATGGAGGGATGGCATTACCAACCCACCTATAATACTTTCCACTCAAAATTGCTCCTAATAGAAATTCATGGATCAGAGATTGAAGGGGTCCATCCCATAGACAGGCACTAAACCCTGACACTATTACTGAGGCTATGTTGTGTTTGTAGACAGGAGCCCAGCATGGCTGTCCTCTGAGATGCTCTACCAGCATCTGACTGAGACAGATGCAGATACTCACAGTCAAGCATTGGATGGAGGACTGGGACATTTATGGAAGAATTAGGGAAAAGATTAAAGGAACTGAAGGGGTTGGCAGCAGCATAGGAAGACCAACAGTGCTAACTAGCCTGGACCCCTGTGAGCGCACAGAGACTGAGCTACCAACCAAGGAGCATACTGAGGATAGTCCTAGGCCCTAGCACACATGTAGCAGAGGGCTGCCTTGTCTGGCCTCAGTGGGAGGGGATGCGCCTAGCCCTGTAGAGACTTGATGCACCAGTTGGGAGTGTCCTGGGGTGGTACTCTTTCAGAGGTGAGAGGAATGGGGCACAGGGTTTAGAATTCTGTGAGGGGGGACCAGGAGAGAGGGCAACATTTGGCATGTAATTAAATAAAATAATTAATTAATAAAAAAAGAAAAAACCTGACTCCTAGAGTAGCCTCCTTTGCATCCAAACTCATCCACTGAAACATATATAAATACTTTCTATAGGAAATAGTATAGCTACAAATATTTCCTAAAGATCAAAGGACATGGGAGCACACACAGTTTATTAAGTTCGCGAGAACATCAGGAGACATTTTGTTCAATGCCAGATGGTCTATGATCCACAATGATGCTTCTCCCATTTGTCCTCAAGGCATTTTGTCAACAGTTCTTTCAATGGTAGCTCCTTAATCAGCTATGTTTATTAACTGCTCACACACTGAATGTTCCTATAGCACCACATTCAGTTCATAAAGGAAACCCTCAGATTATATTTAATGCCTCTGGGTTCTTTATAATCCAATATCAGGCACTGATAGGAAGGACGTACTAAATATGTATAATTGTACTTGGCAGACAGGTTAATAGAAGCACATCCCCCCACATCACATCCCTCTCTCTCTCTCTCTCTCTCTCTCTCTCTCTAGGGTGTATGTATGTGTGTATGTGTATGTGCACATACACAGTAGAAATAATAAAATTAACAGACATTGTAGATAAGGAGGGATAATGAAGGATAACTTTTGAACATAGTTTTGAAAGAAAAATGGGTTTTTGGTTGGAAAAAATACCATTTTTTTTTTTTTTAGGTCTAGCCAAGAGGATGCCAGGAATTGCCTGAATTAGAGCCACTTGGCCTAGGTTGTGGAAGCATATAAATGGAGTGAGATTTAGGAAGAAGGCAAGAACAATCACGAGCAGGCATGTGACTGTTACTAACAGTGCTAGACAGTGCTTTTTAGTGTTATGATTTGGAGTGGATGAGGAAAAGGTTATATGGTAAGTGAGGACTGGTTTAATCATGAGTATTAAAGGCAATTAAGATCCAGATTTGGGCTACAACTACAAAATTAAATTGTACTTTTCAGATGTCTTTCAGGGGGACTCCAATCAACTCAACATCCAAATATTGGGTAAGAAATCCTTAGGAAAATACTTCCAAACATTTTGCCTGTTGTCATAGATACTTCCGTACTGAAAGAAAAAAAAACCCACATAAGTCAAAGGGAACACGAGATGGCAGTAGTTTTATCATATAAGGGGGAAAGATTGTGAAAGAAAACAATTCAAACTTATTTTTAAAATAAGAAGCATGGGAACTCTTATTCTTTATTCCTGTGATTCTTTCAGTACAAAAACTACTGGGTGCACTCTATGGTCTGTGTGAGGCTCCTTCTGAGGAGGGCAAAAAGCCTTCGTTGTATGGGACAATTTCCTAAAATAAAGCTGTTGCTGGTTTTCTGCAGATTACTGTTCTGTTTTGCTGTCTGACGTGGAAAGGTCCTGTATGGTGCAGATCTGTTTTAAATGTTCAAGCATCATTTTCTCTTTTTCTTCTAGTGTTTCATCTTCCCTCATTTCCCACCTAAAAGAAAAATAAATAAAATCATTATTTTTATAACTTTTAACACACACATACACCCTATTTAACCAATAATTATTTTTATATATAGCCTGATATACAGTCACTAGTTTATTGAGGGATCAGCTGACCCATCTCTCCAGACCTCTGGGTTTAAATTCTTGATCCTCCTGCCCCCACCTTACTCAGTGTTGTGCACCACCATGCCTTCCTTGGAATTTTAGTGTTAAAACATGTCCACTACATAGTCCAAAAAGGTACATTGGGTGTTATTATTATGTCTACTATATTGAACAACTTCACAATGAACAAATAAATAATGAAAAGTTATACAGCACTAGCTGCAAGTTGTTTTAAGGACATTACATAATCCTCTTTAAGTTCTTCAAATGTTAGCATTTTAATTTTATGGATGACAATAAACTGAGGCATACAGTTAAAATTACTACAAATTGAGCTGAGAGATATAACAAGCATATCCATGACCTTAGGACAACTTTATAAATACCACCAATTAATATTCAAAATAGCTGGGGCCTGGGTAGATGAGATGACTCAGTGGATCAAGTCATTTCCCACCAAGCCTGACAACCTGAGTTCAATCCTTAGAACATACATGGTAGAATGAGTGAATTGACTTCTACATGTTATTCTTTGACCTCCACACATATCATGTGGTAACGCGCGCACACACACACACACACACACACACACACACACACATACACATGCACACACATATGTGCACACACACATGCACACACACATATCCAATAAGAACATACCTAGGTTTAGCCCAATCATTGACCACTTGCCTAGCATATGAAAGAACTAGAGTTTCATTCCAAGTAAAAACAAGAAAAAGCTTAAATATTTTATAAATCTAGATATTAAATAGAAGAACTAAGCATCATATATATTTATGTACAATGCAAACATGTCTATTCTCCTCCAGTCCTCCAGCATATAAAAGTGCTAACATTGCCTAAGCAGATGAATTATTTAATGAATGTCAACAGGACAAAATATGTATTCCACACATAAATATTTTGATCATTGTCTCTACTTGTGAAGATTAAAAGCAGTTTCTCATCTTCATTAAAAATATGTATAATTAATGTAATTTAAGTGAATTATATATGTAATAGAATCCATGATAAGGATTCTTAAGTTTCATGACAATTATAGCACTTCACAGTATAATTGAGCTGTTAGTAATTAATAACATTAGACAAAATTATTTACCTACCACAGCCCTCTTATATCTGCTTCAGTTTATAAAGGAGAAGTAATTTTATATGAGGATAAGAAATAAAAAAAAATTGTAAAAGGTAATAGATTACATTTTCTAATTATTTTATTCTTGTTAAATAAAAGCACTAGATACTTGAAATCTCTGTCACAAGCATGCTACATTTCACAATCATAAACTGCTAAGAGAGGTTTGTCTCTAACTGCTAATACAATGAAAAAAAAACCAAATCATTTTGTCAAAAGAATTACGATGAGAGAAACTAATCTACCAATTTGTCAAATACAAATGCACAATATGTTCAAAATCTTTATCTAGTTTCTCCTAATATAGTAAATATCTGGGATAGAAATATTTCTGACAGAAGTCAGAAGTTATCAGAACTACTACTCACTGAAAAGCTTCATAGTAAATATATGGTGACTCTATTTTTTTGTTCATCCTGACTTGGTAACCTGCCTCTTCATCATGGGTGGTTGTGAGCTACCATGTGGTTGCTGGGATTTGAACTCATGACCTTCAGAAGAGCAGTCGTGCTCTTACCCGCTGAGCCATCTCACCAGCCTGGTAACCTGCCTCTTGTACTAAATCCCCTACCTGCCCACTATGGTTTAAGAAATTCAACATTGCCCCCTTTCTGTTATGTCTCATATATGGATGAACAGTATAATCCCTAAAAATCCCACTGATCTATATGCTAAGTGCCTCTTCATTTTGGAAGAAGTTCCATCCATATGTCTTCTGAGGGTGGGTACAGAAGCTTGGCCATGTTTGACTATGGGTCTTTTTCTATCTGATAAAAGTCGGGACTCTAAATGAAATCTTTACTGATATTTTCTACAGTGTCAGTAATCACAACCTGGGTGTCTACACCATTCTGACTGACTTGGATGTTCTAAGCCTTCTCATAATCCCCTTTCACTGACGTAGTTACAGCAGGGCCACCAGCAGTGTCTGTTTGCCACTCACTATCCTAACACGAGCCATTGCTTATGGCTCCTGGATGTGTCAGACCATAGGCTCAGCAATTTCTGTTCCTTTTCACTTCAATGGGCAATAGTTGGCTTATAGTTCCTATGGACACTTAAGGTATGGCAAATGAAAGTGAATACCTATTTTGGAGACTGATTTTGTAGAATCTTGTATTGGGGGAGGACTTTGTGGAAGTCCATGCATCAGAGCCAACTGGGAGTGCCATTCTTGGGGGGCATGATTAATTGTGATAAAGGTCAATGGCAACACCAATCCAGGTCATCAAAGATGTAAGTCCCATAGGAAATTTAGATAGGAAAGAGCAACCAACCTCAGATAAATGAAGAGGTCTCATGTCTAATCTATAAGAAGTTCTGAGACATAGTCAGCCTTCTGCCAGGAGAAAAAGAGCTAAAATTCTGGATATCGATCATGTCTCAAATATGAGCCTAAGCCCTGGAATCACTCTGACTTTGACTTGAATTGGAGCCTCCTGCTTGTTAGCTGAACCCTCTCAGGAGTTTTTGAACCCCTCGGTCTCAGTGTTTATCTGTAGAATACTGACAGGAGTTTGGGTAGAGTACAGCTACACGTGCTTTTATCCGTGGTCTCTGTGATTGATCCCACATAACACAGGGGTTAGTAGCTGTGATGGAGACCATGAAAATGCTATACCCCACAAGCCCTGACACACTTTCCATTTGGAATTTTTCCACAAAGAAACTTTGCCAGTCTCTATTGTGGAAAGACCATTGTACCTAGGAAAGACACTGGGAAATGTGCAGGGTGCTTTTTCCTGGCATGGTGCTTAGTGTTTCTAGTGGGACCCAGAGAATAAGATGGAAAATGGCTTTCATACACAGCAATTCCCATACAATAGTGCTATGTCTTCCCAAAGTCTTCATTGTACCCCAATGAGAAACATTTGTTCTAGAAACTCCATTCATGTTGAACAGTGATCAGAGTATTAAATAGAAAGGATCCCTATCTAAGTTCTTATTTTATCTGAAAGGGCTTAAGCGTCTGTCTCCTTAGAATACTGTTTGCTGAAGAGAGTTGAGGAGGCAGGGTGAAGCCTAGATTTGAATCCTTTATAACCTTCGTGAATTCGGGCAGGGCAGACTAATACGAGGCTGATTTTCTATCAATAAAATGGACATTCACAAAAGTTCATAGATTATAAAATGAAAACAAAACAAAATAATGCCCTGTTCCTAGCAAGCACCCAGTGAGTGATGCGCCTTTGTTGTTGTCAGGCCTCTTGGGCATATCAGTTAGGGCTGAAAATCAGGGCAAACCTGACCGTGATGTGTCTTACTTTTCTCCTGGAACAAGTAATCCCAAATGGAAGTGACTGCTGGCATTGGTTCAGTAGACCCATGACAGAGCTGCTGTCACTGTGGTCTGGGGATGGCTGTGGTGACACTATCCAGCTATGTTTGGAGGGAGGAGCAGTGTAACTTCTTCATTGACTTAGAGTATATGATTTTTCCCAGATTCCTCATAGAATATACTGAAGCCTCACGAATATACTGAAGAATATATTGAAGCCTGATTTTATTTCTTTTTTTT